>NC_134551.1:41580801-41886827 GCF_025594145.1 Primulina tabacum
TCTGATGGCCTTGGACATATATTTGACACCCTCGCACAATCTGATCTGCCTGTAATTCTTGCCCGGAAGGTAAGGCTATAGCGAGTTGTGTCTCTGTTGTACTTGCTGTAATGCCCAGTCTCCTTACAAACGATTCCGAAATAAAGGAATGCGTAGCTCATGAATCTAGTAAAAAAATAGCAGGGATACCAGAAATCAAGAACATACCAGTGATCATCGATGTATCCGCATCCACTTCCTCTTTAATCATGGAGAAAAGGCGTCCCTGTACTTTCTCAGAACTCCCTGGACAATTCCTGGCGAGATGCCCTGGCTTTTTGCAACGATAACAAACATTGGAACCTTGCACACATTCCCCGCCATGAAGTTTGCCACATTTAGGACAAGGTGGTCTGTCTTTTTCTTTACGTGGAGGGGGACCCTTGCCACGATGTTCCTCTGGTCGAGTACCTTTGCTATCGGTTTTTTTGCCTTGTCCTGTTCCTTGGCTCTTTTGAAAGTACTGCTGCCTTTGCTGTTGTCTGTCTCTGTCAATGTCTGGTTCATCCTGTTCAGCCATAAGTGCTCTTTCCACTATCTCCCCATAGGTAACAACTTTCGACATCCGTACATCTCGTTTAAATTTAAAGCGAAGTCCCCGCATGAAGTGTTCGCCCTTACTTGTGTCATCATGTGCAATATATGGTGCATATTGGACTCCAGCCTCGAATTGTTGTATGTATTCTGCCATTGACATGGTTCCTTGCTTCAAATTGAGGAAATCGCTGGCTTTCTTGGCTCGTACATCTTTACTGAAATATTTGTTGTAAAACGTGGACTTAAATGTATCCCATGTCAATGGTCTCGCAGGTAATGCCACACTTGCACTCTCCCACCATATTCTTGCATGTTTCGTTAACAAAAAGATGGCACACGTTACTTTGTCAGCATCTTCCATATGAAGGTAGGAGAAGATGGACTCCAATGATTTAATCCATTCTTCTGCTACTGACGGATCGGTGCTTCCCATGAATTCCGGAGGATTCAGACGTCGAAAACGATCATACACATCTGTTTGAATAGGTCCTTGTCTGGAGTAGTCCGTTGCATCTCAAGTAATTGCTGTATCTGCTCCCCATGGACTTTTTCTTGTTGTTGGAGCAGTTGAGGAAAATCATCTACAGGTCGTGGCACACTGCCCTCGCCTTCTACTGCTGGAGCCTTGCCTTTAGATGACTCTCCTTCATGTACCTTACGTTTAGGTGGCATCGTCCCTTATCTTAACCTACATGTAGGATACATAGACACATAACTTAGCATAAACTATGGAATACAAAGATACTTACTTGCCGAGTTCCCCATGTATGGATGAAGTGCAGTGTCTACCCTCTCGAAGAACCGTGGGCTCTGATACCAACTAAAATGTCACACCCTTACTCTATACTTGACATGATTACCATAATCAAAATAGGATTTGAATGATATATTTATATTATGAAATAATTCAAACAAGGGGCCTCAATTTGAAAGTTATAAAATTTTTGGCATGATGTCCCTATATTTTGTATACACCAACAACTCAAGCAACAACAACAATACGTATATATAATCGTATTCTTACACACAAACATACTCTATATCAATATACACATAGACATAAATATTGTAAAAACTTGTTTCAAACCCTGACATTGAATTCAATATAATATATATGCGGAAGCTATACAATAAGACGTCCAGGTTCTTGTCGAGGTAAGGCACGTCACAAGCATCCATTGGCGAACTGGCATCCTATGCATCTTCACTACCTGATCCTGTAATACATGAGCTACGTGAGTTTATAAAACTCAATAAGTTGGCACTTGTACGTATCAATATGCGTTGAAGGAACATACATATCAAGTCGTGAACAACAATGAATCTTCAAACCATGTCATATCATAGCATATATTTATGTTCATTTTTGTACTTGAGCCTCATTAGTTGACCTGTACTACCATGCTTGTTTTATTATATAGCTACTACTGTGTTGGACGTCAGGGAGCAACCTTTGGCAACCCCACGCCCCATGAACATATATTGTCCAATAGGTTTGGTGGACTTAAAACCACCCATGATGTCAACAAGATCTATATCATGTAAAAATCAGTCATTTCCTTTCATGTTCATGTTCATGTTCATAACATAGCACCCATCATCAATATTCATGAGTTTCTTACATATTTAATACATAACAATGGAATATGGTGCTATGTTTTCATCAATAAGTTACTAACAATGTACATATAGCAATAATAAATGGGAAGTATTTGAAATCATAATATTACTCATGTATTACTTCAAGAACATGCCAACTTACAGTCCAAACGTAAAAATAATTGTTTGATACGATGTTTATCGCTCCTATGCTGTCAAACATATCAATAACTCAATTACTATGTGTATTCTAGGTGAAGTTTGCTCCTCTACATTTATAATAACCAAAAGAGAAGAAAACTTACACCCTTATGAAGTTCTTGTGATGGAAAACTAAGTTCTTACTTCAAAATGATGAAGAAAAGGAAGAACAAGGTCACTTGGAGGAAGAATTCTTGGTGTCTTTCGAGTTTTTGCTGTGAAGTGAGGTTGAGGAATGGTAAAGATGCTTTAAGAAGTCGAAACTAATCTTTTCATATGCATGACGGAGATCGGGCGGTCATATTCTACCGCTCGAGCGTGGGACATTCTGTCCAAACACCGAATTTTTTATGCACCGGTGCTCAGACAGTCATTTTCTACCGCTCGGGCGCCACCTGTTCTGCCTTTGCTCAATGTTTCATCAAATATCGCTCCAGAAACGTATTTTCCCTTCATAATTGGAAAAAGTGGTAAACATGAAAGTTGTAGCCCTATGTCTTGGCATGAATCTCCAATTGATTTCATGTCATTTGGAGGTCTGAGTAAACGTTATGCGTATTCTCGTAACATGTGTCAGTGGAGGAATGACGATACACACGACACACTTTGGGGCACTTTTGGCTTGTCTTCCACAATGATTTGGACAAAACCCAAAATATGAAAGTTGTAGCATTATATCTTAGCTTTCTAATGGTGGTAGTCTCATACAATTTGGATCAATATTCAATTCATTAAGCTAAAACCCGTAAAAACTGCCATATTTTCATCTCTTTTTCTACCAACTTCATTACACTATTTCTACCTATACATCTTACTATCACTATTTAGACATATATTCATTCTCAATACACCATGAACAATATAAAAATTATGATCAATCTCAATATTGATACCTCAATCATGACGTGAAATCTAATGAGCTAAATAACTACATAATAAACGACATAAACGTATTATTATCATTTGTACGAGTGGACGAGCATTACAGATAATTTGAAGGTTTAGCGCTTTAGGGTTTGAATCTCATTTGGGCAGAAAATTTCAGCAGCTGGTCAAGGGATTTCGAGGGTCTTAGGCGGTCTTAAATAAGTTATTTAAGGGCTAATCATGTGTAAATATGTCATGGTTTAAGTTTGGGAAAAATTGATTAAGTTTCTGGTTTAGTCAGGTTAAAACCGGGACCCCAGTATAAGTTTTAAAAAGAATCGTAAAAGTTACTGTATAACTTGAGTTTACATCTAGGAAAAGATTATAAGTATGTTTTAAGGCTTTTTTAGGAGTTTGGTTGGCATTGGGTCGAAATTTTGAGGTCAAGGGGTAAAATGGTCAATTTGGGTTTGCAGGGGCAAAATGGTTTTTTTTTTTCACGCGAGTCGAGTTAGCAGTCTTGACACGTCCTGATCACAAAATTACACGTTTTTAATACATATGCTATCATGAACATGACCATTTATGGAATTATGAAAAATACGTTGCATGCTTGATTTTTAGAAAAAATTACGTATATGCATTATTTTTTATAAGTGATGAATATGATGATATGTTTTGAAGGATGTGAGTTGGTTGTGACTAATACGAATACGATAATACGATGACATGTAAGCCCAAGGATCAGTGGATAGGTAATACTGTCACTGATATCCCCGTCGCGGGTACAACGGTTATACGCATATGAATCCATCGAATAGAGCTGATATGAAAGTCACAACTAATGAACACAATTAAAATAAAGAAAATATAATGAACACGTATATGATGATATGTTGAGACATGTTTTGACATGTTATGCTATGTTAAGATATGTTTACGTTCATGTTTTGAAGATCATGAAATGTATGTTAATTACAATAATTTTCACTATTGCATGTTATGTTTTTGTACTTGTTATAATGATTCAGGAGTGTTGAGTCTTTAGACTCACTATGTGTGAATGATGCAGGTGAGCATATTGATGAGGAGATTGGGGGACCGAAGACTGAGTAGACGGAGTTGGATGTGCGCACGCTAACTCGAAGACCATACTTTTTCCGCACATTATGTTTTGAGTTAGTAGTGAGCATGGATATTTTCACATTTTCTTTTATATGTTGATGGTTGTCAGGATTTTTGAAGGTTTTATTTGTGAATTATTTTAAATGACATTTTAGGGTTTGACTGTTGTCTCAAATTTTTTAACTGCAGTGTTTTTCGCTGTTAGTTGAATACTTTTCTTTTAAAATGTATAATTCTTCAGCTGTAAAAATGTAATTTTCTAAAATTAGCTTGCAAAAAAATTCTAAATGGGAGGAAGTTGTTATTCAGTACAACATTTCATCCTCAAATCGATTGTCAGTCTGAAAGGGTTATTCAAATTTTGGAAGATTTACTCTGAGCTTGTGTGATTGATTTCCAAGAAAGTTGGGAATTGAAGTTACCTCTAGTGGAGTTCACTTATAACAATAGCTACAATCGTCTATAGGAATGGATCCTTACGAGGCACTATATGGGAAGAAGTGTAGATCACCCATACATTGGGACGAGGGTGGTGCAAGAGGAGAATTTGGTCTGGACTTGATCAAGCAAACAACAGAGCTAGTAATCAAAATCCGAGATAGGATGAAGACTGGACAAAGCTCAAAAAAGAGCTACCCCGATAAAAGACGAAGAGGACTATAATTTGCAGTAGGTGACCACGTATTTGTGGAAGTGGCACTTATGAAGGGTGTTATGAGATTTGGCAAGAAATGCAAACTCAGTCCGAGGTTCATAGGTCCTTTTCGGATTTAAGAGAAGATTGGGACATTAGCCTATAGAGTGGCGTTGATGCTAACTGAAGTACACAATGTGTTTCATATCTCGATGCTGTGAAAGTACATGTCGAACCCCTCACACGTACTAAATTATGAGCCTTTGCAGTTAACTCCAAACATGTTATAAGAGGAAGGACCTATATAAAATCTGGATAGGCAAGAAAGAAGACTCTGAAACATGGTTATACAGATGGTCAAGGTCAAGTGGCTAAATCACTCGGAGGAAGAAGCTACTTGGGAAACCGAGAGGGACATGAGGAGTCATTACCCGGAGTTATTCGTTAAGTTTTAATTTCGAGGACGAAATTTCATTTGAGGAAGGGAGGAATTGTAAAGTCCAAAATACGATGACGTAATCCAGATGCATGCAAATCTAGGGAAAATGGAAAATGACTAATTAAATGCTTTTAATTACATGAATTAAATATGGTGTACATATTTACATGTTTAAAATAGAGTTTTCTGTTGGAATGTATTAAACTGTGTTTTTAAAGGTTATTCGAAACGCGATCGAGGAACGGAGAACATGGACCATATAGGGAAAATATTTTTATTAATGACTATTTTTAAATATTTAATATATGGTATATTTTAATATGTATTTTCGAAAATGAGGTGTTTTGAGGTATTTTTACATGCCGAGTAGTATTTTAAATCCGTGATCGATTTTCGATGAAATTGGGACTTTTTGAGAACTCAGCTAATATTTTCATTAACTTTCCTTAAAAAAATATTTTAAATATTATCTAATGTGTCTAATATACTATGTTAATGATCCTAAGCTTGCACCATGTGTTTCAATTAAAATATATGCCAAAAACACTCACCAAAACTCGCGCCAATCACACACACACATCACCTAGAATAACTAGGACTCTTCTTCAGCACATTACCGACGATTTCGGTTGGAAAATCTAGCAAGTGCACTAGGTCAAGATATAATATAGTAGGATAGAGTTCAAGTCGTTCCCACAGAGACTATTGTCAAATTTGTAGGATATAAATTATTTAATTTAATATAGGCTAAACAGAAGAAGAGATTTTTTTTAATAGTTAAAATAAATAAATTATTCTAAAGAAAATAACACCATTCAATTAAATAACAGATTAAGTTTAGTAGAAATTCAAATTCAAATAAATGACCGGAAACACACAACTGTACCAAACATCAATTATTGACACATATTAGATTTGATCTAATACTAATTATTTTAAAATCACGATGAAATTCCCTATCTTAATTATTAATCTATTTTTAGAATTAATGATCCTATTTTTATTTAATAGTCCAAATATTTTTAATTAAATTTAATTAAATAAAAACACATTCAACAACTATGAAATTCCAGCTTTTTGCCTAAAATCACACACTGAAACCGAATATTATTTTTGGTCGTTTAACCATGTGTTGATCAATATTTTTGCAACTATTTTCAAGCTATTCTCTTTTGAGTCGAGATCAAACAACAAACATGCAATTAATTGACAAGATTAAATGCTAGAGATCTATGCAAATATCAATCAATAACATAAAATAAATCAAAAATCTGATCGATCCAATATGCAAACAAAAATAACAATTTTGGCCCTAATGTGGTCTCAAACATAAGGCGACTACTTCATAAAATCAAAAGTAGACAACAATATAATGTTTGAATTCATGAAATAAAAGAAATAAAAATAAAAATAAGAAATCTCAGCGAATCTTCTCGTCCAATGCGTCTTTTTTTCTTGTTCAATGTGTGAATCATCTCGTCCAATGCGTCTTCTCTTCTTGTTCAATCCGTTAATATTCTCGTCCAATGCGTCTTCTGTTTTTGTTCTTCCCATCTTCATGATCCCAAAAGTCTCCTCCGAGATTGTAGTCTTTTTCTTGTGTATATAGGTGATGGAGGATAGATAATAATCTTCTTCCAAAAATAAAATCTCCTCCTTCTTTGATAGGATCTCTATCCATAAGGAATATTGAGCATTTAAAGTATAAAAACCCTATCAAATCTTTCCTTATCTTAATTTTAAAAGCTTTTAATTTTTCTAAAAATATTCAACAAATCAAATACCACAATTAATATTTTTAATTATGGTATTTTTAGCCTTAAATTCGAGCTCCATTTTTAACAAGGTAGGAGTGAATCAGACATAAGGCGTGATCACGCTTTGTTCCAGGACCTCTTCTGTTTTATCACGCCTTGTTCCAGGATCTCTTATGTTTTTCTCCTTTTTCCATAACTTCATATTAGCAACTTCAAATGTTATAGAAATCACATTTCTAGCCCAAATTTATTTCAATATCACAAAACTTCATCGATCTTATCATAAGAATTTTTGGATGATAGAAAAAGTTCTTCATCAATTATTTCCTTCATTCTCGGAAATCTTTCCTAATTGGCATTGAACTCTTTCACCTTGTCTCCAAAATTAAACTTTTTACACTTTTGGTCAAGCCTACAAACAATAGAAAAAATGACGATTAAAGCGTAAAACTCGAAATAAAAATGACAGATAAGCACGAATAAGAAAAAAATAAAGTTTTAAAAGAGATATATGATTCGTTCTTATCAAACCCCCAACACTTAGCTTTTGTTCGTAAAATAGAGATGAAAAATATTAATGATTTATTACACAAAGTGCATAATTAAAACCTCACAATCTACCGAATTTCGTCACACCCTCATCAAAAGATCATACTTCGAAAATCAAAAGATTTATTTTCGTTGCAATTCAAGACTTAAACACTACCTAGAAAAGGTCAACAAAATGAGACGTGTGTAGTGTCAAAGTCAGAACTTACATCACAAAAGTTTTTTAGGTTCAAGGATCCATCATTTTTATTCATCATTTTTTTTGTAACGCCCCAATGCACGAATTTCATATCTCTCTACTAAATGTTGAACGATTATAACTCAGTCAAAAGTCTTTTTCAAGCTTATAAAGTTAGGCCACAACTCACGGCTACAATAAAAGACAGTAAAATAAAATAGAGAGTAAATAAACATATTTCTCATGTAGCGCACTCACTCAGCTCTAATTTTCCACCAATGATTGAATTTATCATCTTTAAAAAAAAATTCTCTTCTCATTCCCCTGCTTCAATTTTTTTTTTCACCACCTTTTAATTTCTTTTGGGTATTCAGTACACCATACACCTTTTTTCATCAATCCACTTCTTTTCATTCAGGGGTAATTCAACAACTCCTTCAAATATGTCTTTTCCACACATTTGAGTTTTTGAACATTTCACAGCGCTCGAAAGGTTTATCTCTCTCAAAGTTCGGGTAGGACAATAGTGTATAGGATAAAATAGGGTAGTCAATGCGGTGTTTGAAGAAATTACAAATGGAGTCTAATTGTGTGTCATTAGCACACACCATTCGATTTTTTGCCAGGATCAAAAAGGGTCACTACAGATAAAATTATGCATCAGGTATGCTCGAAAGGCTCAAACGGTCCAAAGATCGCCTAAATCATCCTTAAGTCCAAATCGTTCGTATTTTCGCTTCGAGGGATAAATAGACAAGTTCTAGGTTGTTTCAAATATTTTTTTCTTTTCAATGAGTTCTCCTATCACCAATTCACAATCAATTTGTGTAAGTCTACCCATTGTGCATAGATGATGTCTCAAAGTGTCAAAACAAGACTAGTTCATGTCTTAACCTCTTTATCATAACTACAACTCATCTCATTCAATTCTAGGCATGAAACAATTTCCCGAGTTATCAAAAATCTGTCAAACTGAACGGTTTATCGTGTAAACAAAAATGTGGTGCCTCAAAAGAGTAATCACATCTCAATTAAAAGTGCTTCTAAGTGTTGTGATGTGAAACAAACAGCCCACCCCCACACTTTTATCAATTGCATTATCCTTAGTATAATTCTAAGAAAAGATAAAAAACATGAATATCGAAAACTTCCCGGACGATATCGATTATTATGCTTCATTTGTCCACCGGTGCGTTCTTCCCAAATCCTATTGACGCACTTCAATATTTTCCCTACACGCACAATAAATATCTATAAATTAATCCAAGGAAAATAAAAAGAAAAATATAAATTAAATAAAATAAATACTAAAATTGAAAAAATAACGATGGGTTTCCTCCCATCAAGCGCTAAATTTTTAGTCTATAGCCCGACCGTACATCCCTTTTCAATTAGGATCTTGAAAATCCATGGTGGTTTGTTCATCCATTACGGCGTCACCATGATAAAATTTAAGTCAATGCCATTTACTTGAAACTTCCCATTTGCTTCGCTGGTGATTTCCACAGTCCCGTAGGGGAAAACTTGAGTAATGGTATAAGGTCCTGACCAACGTGAACACAACTTACCTGGCATCAACTTCAATCGAGAATTGTACAATAATACATGTTGTCCCACCTCGAATTCTCGATTCACGATATTTTGATCATGTCATCATTTAGTTTTCTCCTTGTAGAGCTTTGCATTTTCATAAGCGTCTAGTCTAAACTCATCCATTTCATTCAATTGCAGCAACTGCTCTTCACCTGTTGCTTTGATATTAAAATTTAGACATTTAGTAGCCCAATAAGCCTTATGTTCAAGTTCAACTGGTAGATGACAAGACACGACTTTTCATACACTACTCGAAATAGAGACATTCCAATAGGGGTTCTTAAAGAAGTGCGGTAAGCCCAAAGTGCATCATCGATCTTATTAGACAATTCTTTCATAGAAGCACCAACAGTCTTCTCCAGAATGCATTTAATTTCTATATTCGATATATTGACTTGACCACAAATTTGAGGGTGATAAGGTGTCGCCACTTTGTGTCTGACCCCATACTTGGCCAAAAGACCGTCAAACTGACTGTTACAAAAGTGAGTACCCCCATCACTAATTATGGCTCTAGGTGTGTCAAAACGTGAAAATATATTTTTCTTGAGAAATTTAATGACAACCACAGACTCATTATTTTTGCAAGCCATTGCCTCCAGCCATTTTCTAACATAATCAATAGTTACAAGAATATTTTTGTTCCGAAACGAAACTGGAAACAGACTCATGAAATCTATTCCCCACACATAAAAAATATCACAAACCAAAATATTAGTTAGAAGCATCTCGTGTAGCCTAGAAATGGTACCAGCACACTGACACTCATCAAATTTTGTAACATATTCATAAGTATCCTTAAATAAGGTAGGCCAATAGAAGCAAGGTTGAAGGACCTTTGATGCAGTTCTAGTGGCACCAAAATGGCCTCCTGTTGGACCCGTTTGACAATGAAATAAAATTTTACTTACCTCTTCCATGGGAACACATCTACGAATTATACCATCTGCGCATATTCTAAACAAGTAAGGATCTTTCCATAAATAATATTTCAAGTCCGAAAAAAATTTCTTCTTTTGCTGCTAAGTAAAATGGGGAGGTAGGAACTTACTTGAAAGATAATTTACAAAATTAGCATACCATGGTAAATTGTTGACCTCAAAAAACTGTTCATCAGGAAATTCTTTGCGAATATTGCCATTGCTTTGAATTGGATTTTCCAAGCGTGAAAAATGGTCTGCCACTTGGTTTTCTGTCCCTATCCTGTCAACAATTTCAAGGTCAAATTCCTACAGCAAAAGAATCCAGCGAATTAGCCTTGGCTTTGCATCCTACTTATTCATTAAGGACTTCAGGTCCGAATGGTCAGTGTGCACAATCACTTTGCTTCCTATCAAGTACGATCTGAATTTTTCTAGGGCAAACACCACAGCAAGTAACTCTTTCTTTGTAGTGGCATAATTATGTTGGGCAGGTGATAGTGTCAATCTAGCATAGTGGATGACATGAATGTTTTTGTCTCTCTTTTTTCCTAAGACTGCTCCTAGAGCCGCGTCACTTGCATTGCACATCACCTCGAAAGGTGATCCCCAGTCAGGTGATACGATCACTGGCAAAGTGATCAACTTTTGCTTTAGAGTCTGGAATTCCTGCACACAGTCAATAAAGAAATCGAAATGCACATATTTTACCAGCAAATTAGTCAGTGGCTTCGCAATGCTAGAGAAGTCCTTATGGAAACGTCTATAGAATCCAGCATGTCCTAAAAAACTACGCACTCCTTTAACATCGGTTGGGTGTGAGAGTTTTTCAATGACTTCAATTTTGGCTTTATCTACCTCAATCTCATGTTCAGAAATTTTATGTACCCTCTCTCACCATAAAATGACATTTTTCCTAGTTCAAGACTAAATTTGACTCTTCACATCTTTCTAAAACACTAGAAAAATTAATCAAGCAAGCATCAAATGAAGAGCCAAAAACTGAAAAATCATCCATGAATATCTCAGCAAACTGCTCAATCATGTCATGGAAAATTTTCATCATACAACGTTGGAAAGTAGCTGGTGCATTGCAAAGACCGAATTGCATACGTTTATAAGCAAAGGTCCCATAAGGACATGTAAACGTAGTTTTCTCTTGATCTTTGGGAGCAATGAGAATTTGCGTATAACCCGAATATCCATCCAAGAAACAATAAAAAGGATGTCCAGCTAACCTTTCTAACATTTGATCGATAAAGGGAAGGGTAAAATGATCTTTACGGGTGGCATCGTTGAGTTTTCTATAATCAATGCATACACGCCATCCCGTAACAGTTTTACTCGGAATCAATTCATTATTAACATTTTTCACAACAGTAATCCCACCCTTCTTATCGAACAACTTGTACAGGACTTACCCATTTACTATCAGAAATCGGGTAAATAACCTGCATCCAGAATCTTAATCACCTCCTTCTTGCTCACTTCTTGCATGGTGGGATTGATACGCCTTTGGGGCTGAGTTGATGCTTTGTGATCGGCCTCCATCAGAATCTTGTTCATGCACATCGAAGGACTGACCCCCTTTATGTCTGATATGCTCCAACCTATGGCTTTGATATCAACTCTCAACACTCGTGTCAGCTTTTCCTCCTCGCCCCCTATCAAAGTAGATGAAATAATTACAGGCAATTTGTCATTGTCAAGAAAAAATTATTACTTTAAATGCGAAGGGAGAAGTTTCATTTCAAGGACTGGGGTTTTTTCTATAGATGGCTTCAGTGTTCTTGGGACATACCCAAGCTCTACAATCCTAGAATTTACCATCCTGGAAAGTGGTTTGCTTGCTTCCAAATAGTGCATGTATTCCTCAATCTATTCATTCTCCAACTCTCTTGGACATGAATGAGTTAAACAAATCTCCAAAGGGTCCTCACAAATTAATTCCTGCATATCACACTCAACAAACTAATCAAAAGCATCAATTCTAGAATAATTTGAAACATCATTGGGATATTTGATAGATTGGAAAACATTATACACCACACTCTCATCATTCAATCTCAACATTAACTCACCTTTTTGTAGATCTATCAGAGCTTTTCCAGTGGCTAAAAATGGTCTACCTAAAATAAGGGGAATCTCACGATCCTCTTCCATATCCAACACAACAAAGTCTACTGGGAAATAAACTTTTCAACCTTCACTAAAACATCTCATACCACTCCCCTAGGGTATTTAATAGATCTATCAGCTAATTGTAGGAAAATTGTAGTTGGTTAAACTTTACCAATTCCAAGATTCTCAAAGAATGAATAAGGCATTAAGTTTATGCTTGCACAAATTTAACATCATATTATGTATATTTGATTATCCTTGCATGAAAAATATGATGCACTATTTTTATTCTCGTTTTTATGGCTTTATATGCATAAAAATAGAGTTTTCCTTTTTAAAACTCTTCCTAATGATGCACAGAGAGGCTTTCATGGTAGGGTTGAAGTTACATTTTTCCAACATGTTAAGGGTCCATAGATGCTTAGATAAGGGCTGAAACAGCAGGGACGAAGGCTTGAAAGAAAATCTTAAGTTATACAGACTAGGGTTTCAGCTAGGGCATCCTTGAGGGCCACGACTTTTAGCTGATGTTAGGGCATGACCGAGAGACCTAAGGGGGCTGCTTGATGGTCCTAGGGTGGCTGCACTAGGGTTGGTTTGAAGGCTAAGGTGATCGCGTGAGGGTAGGGAGTCGTGCACGCCTTGTGGTCGGGTTTGAGGGCCTGTGGATTCTAGGTATTTTCAGCTCGGTCCAATAGTGTCTCTCGGTTCGGACATGTCCTAGGATGGTCAGCTAGGGTCTGGTTGGGCTGGTTATTGGCTAGTGCCGAAGGGGTGCAAGGTTGGGAGGCTAGGGTATTGTTCAAGGTTCCTAGGTTTGTTCAAGGGTTATAATTGGATTTTTTTGGGTTGTAAATGGTATAGTTAGGTGTTATTAAGGTATTATTCAAGTTTGGTTAAGTTTCGAGTCCATACGAGTCAAAACCGAGATGTACGTCTAAGTTGAAAAACAATTGGTAAATTAGTCGAGAAGCTTAAGTTTAAGTCTAAAAAATATTTATGGATGTGTTTTAAGGTTTCATGTTAAGTTTAGATGGATTTGGGTCGTCGTTTTAAGGTCTAAGGATAAATTGGGAAAGTTAGGGTTTCATGGGCAAGACGATCATTTTACACCTGAAAAATGTTAGACGTCTTGGTAGAGCCCTAAAGGCTGTAATATATTTTAAATGTTTACGGAATTTCATGATGAATGTTAATGCTAAAAGACATGTGTTGCATTCTTGGTTTAAAATAAAATGATTTATATATGCATTAATTTTATAAGTGATGGAAATATGAAAAGTTGAAGGAGGTGAATTTATTATGACTAATACGATGCTACGATGATATGTAATTAATTCCAAGGCTCAGTTGATGGGTGAGAGTATCGCCGATGTCCCCGTCGTCTGGTACCGTGGTTATACGTAGATAGATCCATCGACCTACATCTAATACAAAAGTCACAATTGAGGATCTGAATTCAATAAAAAGGGAAACATATATGTGTATGATGAAAGAAATATGATCTGATATGTTGAAAGGAAAATGTTAAAAGTTTATGTTAATGAAAAATTATTTTCTTAAAAGTATTTTCACTGTTGGTTGTGAATGTATATGCATTACTTGCTATTACAATTAAGGTTTGCTGAGTCAATAAAGTTACTAGGTGTGATCGATGAAGGTAAGCATGATGTTGATATTGATAGAGGTCTTGATGAACTAACTGGACTGAAGGTGCACTCAACCCAAGGACTGTCGCTAGTTTTCCGCAAGTAAAATTATGATTAAGATTTAAGCTACTTTAAAGATTTTATGACATGATGTTTTTGAGATGTTTTTGAGAGGATGTTAGATTTAAATTTATTTTTGAAATAATATTAGCTTAGGTATGGTTGACGATTGATGAATTCATGTTTTGAATGATTTCTTTTAGGTTTTCAAATAATAGGTTGATTGGTATTTAAATAGGAAAATAGTCAAACCTAAATGTTTAATGTTTCGGCGGAATATAATAGATGAAGAAAAAAAATTTCTAGTAATTTTTAAATTTTTAAAGAAAAACGAGTAGTGAACGTTTCAGCTACTGTGGCTGCTATTTGGACATCATGATAGGTCACCCAAGTCATTTTGCAACACCAGGCGGAGAGTCCTCAAATGGAGCATGTTGATGGGGTTTGGTTGTATCGTCTAGTCTACTAGTCATTTATATATTTATGGATCTATACTATTTACAAGAGAGATGCTTCGAGTATTATTATTATTGAGTTATATCTCGTTTTCTATATTTTATTATATTGTTATCGAGCCTTACCAGCTATAGTATTTGTTGGATATTTGTTTTTTTTTTTGTTGTAGGTGTGCCTGACCTGCATTGATTGTTAGGTTGCTTGAATCGTTGATCTTCTATTTTTAGTATTATATTAAAAATGTTGCTTGTATTTTTTTGACATGTCCTATTTACGGAGAAGTCATGCAAAATTTTCATAGGCTCAAAGTCTGTTATAAAAAAATTTTGAATCATTTTCCATTGCTTGATAATTATTGCGTGTTAATTGACCATGATTAGAGTAATTGGGTCTTACAATTATAATCAAAAAATATTCATGACAATAATTGCACTACTTGCAATCTATTGAAATTTAACAAGTAATCTTGGATTTGATAACAATTATAAGATTAAATATTTTCCATTTTACCAAATATCTTACACGTATTTTGGTAAAGATAAAACTAAAAATTTAAATTTTACAGCAATCCAAGCTCTCATGTTAACCACTTTCTCAAAAGAGGCAATTATTACACCTTAGTAATAATATACTATTGTTAACTATTGTTCTTCTTATTATGATCATTTTTGACATCGCATGCTACAAAATTTTTAATATTTTAAAATAATTGATACCCTCATAGGAGCCCGGGTCATGGATGAACCGAAAAACTAAATGGATAGCCCAAAGCAGAATCAATATGCAGATCACTTTCTTCAGCAGCCGAGCATGGGATTACCCGGGATATTTTCTCCCTTGGCAATCAAGAGCCTGGGCTATCATACAACCTCCCGAGAACTTTCTACCCGGACTATCTCGAGAAATGTGCCACATTCGAGTATACCAGTATGTGCTACCTTATGCTTGGTAATCATTTCTGTCAGAACAACATGGGTTTGGCGTGTTAGAAAAGTCATCAGAGGTAGGGTATGGGCAGCCGCCTTACCATACTTAGCAGGTGGGCACTGAAAACAAGGTAATCATGAGATTTCCTCCTACAAATAACAGGTATCAATCTCATTTATAGATTCTGGATTTCTAAATTCTTATGCATTTTCACGTATATCACCACATATAGAAGCCATTTCACTTTTCTTCTTCATCTGCTGACTTAAGCATCGGAGTCGATACGCCGGACACCCCTCCGACGCCCATTCACGAGTTCCTTTCCTTGTTTGCAGGTCACGGTGGAAGCCATCTCCTTGCTCATTTTCCTTAAACATAACTCTCTCATCATCTGATGGATTGCCCACACATTTCATACCCAATTCACCCGGAATACATCATTGGTGTCGTCTGTGGGAAATTGAGTTCAAGACGTTGATATGGCTCCTACCAGAAGAACAAACCAAGATATTTCCCGGGTTCCAGGAGACGATGCTCTAGTCTCTGGACAAGTTGGTCTTCTGCCCACTGGACCTCCAACTGTCATTATCTTGTCCCCGGAGGAGTTGGCTCGGATTATATCCGATGAAGTGGAAAAAGCCGTAGCCCGGAGAGATGCTTCTCATCAAGCTACACATGCAGGAAGAGAGCGGAAGAGAGCGCAGGAGGCAGGAGAGGAGGGAGCGAGGATGGAAGAGAGAGAATCAAGTGTTGGGTCCGAGTCCCCGACTGTGGTAGAGGAGTTGCAAGAGTTGAGACAGAAGATGAGGGTGTTGGAGAGACAGATGGAGGATAGAAGTCATTCCCGGGTAGTCATTAAGGGATGCCCGTTTTCTAAAGCTATTGTCCAGGAACCTCTTCCTGAGAACTTTAAATCTGCCAAAGTTAAAGATTATGATGGCAATGCAGACCCTGAGGAACATCTGGCGAGGTTCTACAATATGGCCATGTTGCACTGTTATGCTGACAGAATCAAGTGCAAAGTGTTTTTGATAACTCTGGTTGACTCGGTGCAGAGGTGGTTTGAGGGATTGGCCCCTCAGAGTATCCATTCTTTTGAGGACTTTCAGAAGGTGTTTTTGCACCATTCTGGTAGCAGTAAGAAACACAAAAAGACTGCATTTAGTCTTTTTAAAGTGAAACAAAGCCCGGAAGATAGTCTGAGGACTAATATTCGAAGGTTTAATAGAGTAGCTTTGGACGTCCCTTCTTTTTCCCCCGAGACTAAGACAACTGCATTCACATAAGGGTTAAGGGAGGGTGAATTTTTCCGGTCATTGATAAAGAAGACGCCTAGGGACTTTGAAGATTTGTTGGCCAGGACAGAAAAATATATTAATACAGAGGAGGCCAGCAGAAGTTGATAAATTGTTTAAAAACTAATCTTAATGTTTTTGTCTGGTCCCAGCAGAAGTTGATAGGGATCTTACCCCTGATAGCGGAGCATCACCTGAACATCCTCTCGGGATCTCAATATGTGAAGCAAAAGAAGAGACACTTTGGTCGTGAGAAGGACAAAGTGATTGATCTACATGTTAGAGATTTGCTGAAAGCCGGCCACATTCGAGAAATACAATTTCCTACCTGGCTCTCGAATGTGGTGCTGGTGCCAAAATCTATCGGGAAGTGGAGGATGTGTGTGGACTTCAGGGATCCCAATAAAGCTTGCCCCAAAGACCATTATTCGCTGCCCAGAATTGACTAGTTGGTGGATTCTACATCTGGATATGAGCTGCTCAGTTTCATGGATGCTTACCAGGGGTATCATGAAATTTCCCTGACCAAGAGTGATAAATACAAGGCCAGCTTCATCAGCTTGGGAGGCACATTCTGCTATGTTGTCATGCCTTTCGGGTTAAATAACGCAGGGGCCACCTTTTGGCGACTCATGAACAAAGTCTTTAAGAAGCAGTTGGGTAAGAATGTAGAGATATATGTGGATGATATCTTGAGCAAGTCCAAGGAGGTTGCTGGTTTTATTTCTGATTTAGAGGAGACTTTTGACACTCTTATGCAATATGGGATTAAGCTCAACCCAGCCAAATGTATCTTCGGCGTGAAGAGTGGTAAATTTTTGGTTTTTTGGTAACTGACCGAGGATCGAGGTGAATCAGGAGAAAGTCAAGTGTGTGCTGAATATGTCATCTCCTGGATCTGTCCGGGAAGTGCAGAAATTTACCGAGAGAATTGCTTCGCTTTCCCCATTGACAAAAGAAGCATCTTGTTCAGTAGTGAACGGAAAACAAGCATCCTTCAACATCTGACTAATTTAAACAGCAAAACCATTACACTTCCGCGAAATCATTTCTCTCATGATTTTAAATAGAAACCAACTCAAATCTACCTTAATATCAGAAGTGATTGCTACCATCACCTGAACCTTTTTCTTGGTTAAACGATCAAAAGTACCGGCTTTGACAAGAAGTGCCTTCGCCACAATATCAGCGAGTACTTGGTACTCCATTTTCAGAAGCTTCTTGAAGCAAGAGGGAGAGAGTTTCTCTCCAGAAGCTGAGAAGGTAGAGAGAGCAATGGACATTTCTTCCTTCGTAAGTCATGACAGATCAGAGGTGCCTGAGATTGGAAGAAAGAAGGTTGAACCAAGTAATGCAGCATCAATGGAAATAGATGCGTCCCCCTAGGAATGAATGATATTCCCATCTTGAACAGTTGCTGTGGAGAAGAATTCCAAAAGTGCAGTCTTATAGATAATAGCAAGTGCTTCAAGAAACTTTCTGAGTCCTGATTTCTCAACAGCTTTGAACATCTGAACAAGTCCTTCATCCTTGATGGTAAGCACTGATGCAAAGTTGACTTGATAAGCATTGAGATTGTAAGCTCCAGCCATTTCTTCGCCTGTAAATGAGAGAACTTCGAAGTAGATTATGCGATGAAGAATACGAGAGAAAGCAGTAGCTAGAGAGTAAGATTCTGGAAACGTAAAAAAATGAAAGAAACTGAAAAGAGCGGTTAATATTCAAAAGAGAATGTACAGCCGTCAGTGTAAACACAAGGACTCATGTCAATATGTTTACGGTTGAGTATTTGAAAAGTTATGCAGAGCGTGTCAGAGTAACACTAATGATTTCAAAATTTGAAAGGTAATAAAAATGAGCGGGCTGTCCAATTGGTTACTGAAAAATAACCAGAAGAGGGTTTGTCGTTTTATGATAATATCTACTGGAAGTCATAAGGTGCCGAAATAATTCCAGCACTTTAGATATAAAACCAGTAGACATATTGTTTTATCGAAAATACAAACATCCTTTCTGCTTCTGACAAGGTATGAAAGTGACAGTCTGAAAACAATAATGTTCCCCCCAAATTAATGCAACTAATAAATGCGAAGATACGAAATCTGGGGAAGTGACAGATGATTCTTGGTATTTTAGTAGTCAGATTGTCGTCTCTTTAGCTTTCCAAAATTCTATATAAGTGCCTGCAAGTTCACAAGATAAATCATTTACTTTTATCAAACCAAATAAAATCAAATGGGTAGAACAAGTAATCTCTCGGAGTCTTCTCCAGAGTCTGAATCAGCAGAGAATTTCCAGAAGCAACTTTCAGCGTCTCGTAAGAAGATGTTTGAAGACATCCTTTTTCAAGATATGAGGACTGAGAAGAAAATTATCAGTTTATAATATGAACAATCAGTAAGATTGTTCAAAATTATTAGGACTAGGCTGTGGAATCACCTCTCCCACAACCACAATCATTCAAGGAGAGGGGTTCCCAGCAGTCCTTAGATAGGTTTCTGCTTAAGTACTTTGCACGAAGTACTTCAAGTTGCTGATATCAACAAATGTAGTAGATAAAAGTTATGTAATGCTTCTGGTTTTATGAATGAAAAATCTTATTTTGTCATGTCTTGTTTATCTACTGCTTTTATTGACTGAATAAATAAATAGATGAATTAATGGATAAGAAAAACTCAGTCTGTGTAAAACAGTAGAACGGTTCGGTTGACTTGAGACTCTTCAACTTCTTCAATCATTAAATGCAACCTGTCTATAAATAAGATAATAACATATGTTAAGGAAATAACAATTAAATATGTCAGACTCAAGCAATTCGGATGCCTGTAGCAGCACTCATGTCTTGGTAACACCAGAGACACTTCCTCATCTGGAAGCTTTGAAGAAGACCATTGAGGAACATGTCTGGATAAAGGTCATGTCTATATGGTTCAAAGTACAGGAGCTGCAGAATGTGTATCAAAATGGTTTGGCTTCTACTACTACTCAAAGAGCAAGAGCCAGGAAGTACAAACGGGAGTTTGAAGTTGATCAAGTTTCTGAGCTTGCTATTGATAGAGTTCTGCTTCAGATGATGCTTTGGAAGGAATGGCATCTGCTTGAGAAGCTTTCCAGTGCAGAATCTTTTAAAAGGATTAGGAGTCAAGAGTTGAATAACTGGATTTCTGAGTGGCAAGACTCTGTAGGAAATGAATTAGACAGTGTAACCTGGTTTCGATTACATTCTAAATAAAATAACAATGGTTGTGACAAGTTGTTCCTTTACTCTTCTGCAAACAAATCCATGTTAGTCGAGTAATCATATAATTGATTTTACCAAAATAATTAAGTTAAATCAATTAAGCCGAGTATATTGCGGAAATAAGAAAACTTATTCTCAGGCAGAGGTTTAGTAAAGATGTATGCTGCCTGTAAATCAGTAGAAACGTATTCTAGATGAATGTTCTTCTTCTGCACGTGATCTCTGATAAAATGATGTCTAATATCGATGTTCTTCGTTCTGAAATGAAGTACTGGATTTTGCGTAATTGCAATGGCACTGGTATTGTCATAGAAGATAGCTGATTCAGAGGCGTGAACTCTTTAGTCTTTAAGTTTTTGTTGCATCCATAGTATTTGGGAGCAGCAGCGAGGTATTCTGCTTCTGCAGTAGATGTAGCTATGGAAATCTGCTTTTTACTAAACCAGGAGATCAGCCTATCACCAAAGAATTGACAAAAACCACTTGTGCTTTTCCTGTCTAGCTTGCAACCTGCATAATCAGCATCTGAATATCTAATAAGATTAAAAGATGAATCATTGGGATACCATAAGCCGACATTTTGAGTTCCCTTTAAGTACTTCAGAATACGTTTAGCAGCAATATAATGTGACTGCTTAGGGCTAGATTGAAATCTTGCACAAATGCAAACAACAAACATAATATCAGCTCTACTGGCAATAAGATATAACAGAGAACCAATAAGACCACGATACTGAGTTACCTCTACTGGAGTTCCACTATCATCCTTATCAAGTTTAGTAGATGAGCTCATTGGAGTGGAAGTAGCAGAGCATGCTTCCATGCCAAACTTTTTCAGTAGCTCCTTGGTGTACTTAGCTTGATTTTATGAAAATTTCAGTATCAAGTTGCTTGATCTGCATTCCTAGGAAGAATGTTAATTCTCTCATCATGCTCATCTCAAACTGATCCTGCATCAACTTAGCAAACTTTGCACATAATTTGGGGTTAGTTGACCCAAAAATTATTTCATCAACATAAACTAGTACTAAAAAAATGTGCTTATTCTTTACTAGGGTAAATAGAGTCTTATCTACTGTGCCGATTGTAAAATCATGATTGACAAGGAATTGTGAGAGAGTGTCATACCATGCTCTAGGTGCCTGTTTTAAACCGTACAGGGCTTTGTGTAATTTGAATACATGATGAGGTAAGAAATGATCGATAAAACCTGGAGGTTGTTCAACGTAGACCTCTTCTTCCAGTAGACCATTTAGGAATACGCTTTTCACGTCCATCTGATAAACTTTGATATTTTTGAAAGCAGTAAAAGCCAAAAATATTCTGATGGCTTCAAGCCTTGCTACTGTTGCAAAGGTTTCATCGTAGTCTATTCCTTCTTCTCGTCTAAAACCTTGAGCTACCAGTCTTTCTTTATTTCTGACCACATTGCCTTCTTCATTTAGTTTGTTTCTGAATACCCGCCGAGTTCCAATAACGGCTTGATGAGATGGTCTGGGTACAAGAAACCACACTTCATTTCTCTTGAATTGATTCAGCACTTCTTGCATAGCTTCTAACCAACTGGGATCCAGAAGAGCTTCCTCAATTTTCTTTGGTTCATCCTGGGATATAAAGGCAGCATGCATATATTCATTTATCATTTGCCTTCTAGTTCTTAACGGAGCTGCAGGATTACCAATAACTAGGGATGGAGGATGTGATTTCCTCCAAACAAAAGGGTTTAAAGAGATTTCTTCCTGGTTTGATATAATCGAAGTAGGCTCAGCTGGAGCAGTAGCAGGTTCTGGAACGTTCACTTCTGATTCTGGTAAATCTTGTGTCTGAATAATCGGTTCTACCAGAGGAATGTCTGGTTCTGGATTTTGAGCATCTTTAACTCTAGGTTCTGCATCATCTTCACTATCCAGTTCCAGATGAATCATGTCTAACATGTTACTTAGATTTGACACGTTAGAAATTCCAGAAGCACTGTTATCTTCATAAAAAACAACGTGAATAGATTCTTCAACATTAAGAGTTCTATTGTTGAAAATTCTAAAAGCTTTGCTTACTGTTGAATATCCAAGAAAAAGTCCAGCATCTGATTTTGAATCAAATGCAGATAAATAATTTTTACCGTTGTTGTGAACAAAACATCTGCAACCAAATACATGAAAATAAGATACGTTAGGCTTACTCCCTTTCCATATTTCATATGGAGTCTGATTGTGCCTTTTATTGATCATGGTTCTGTTTTGTGTGTAGCAGCTTTGTTGATTGCTTCTGCCCAGAAGCGCTGAGAGATGTCTACAGCTGCTAGCATCATTCTAGCAGCTTTCTTAAGAGTTTTGTTTCTCCTCTCAGCTACTCCATTTTGTTGAGGCGTTCTGGAAGCTGAATATACATGATGAATACCCTATTCATCTAAGTACAACTCAAGGATCTTGTTAGTAAACTCAGTACCCCGATCACTTCTGATTTTAATGATGGAAATAGATTTTTCATTTTGAATCCTTTTCAGAAGCTTGATCAGGACACTGCTGGTTTGATCTTTTCCAGTAAGAAATATTACCCATGTAAATCTAGAAAAGTTATCAACAACAACAAGTGTATACTTCATTCCCCCTAAGCTCATGATAGGGATTGGACCAAATAAGTCCATATGCAATAATTTCAAACACCTTGAAGTTGATTTACTCCTTTTTATTCTTGAAGCTAGATCTTACCTGCTTTCAAAGTTGACATGTAGAACACACATGATTCTTAACAAAGTTAATGTCGGGCAATCCATCAACTATGTTCTGCTTCTTGAGATTATTGATTGACTTGAAATTCAGGTGATTCAATCTCTTGTGTCAGAGCCAATGCTTATCAGTAAGAGAGGCAACTAAACATGTAGGAACAATAGCATGATCTAAGTTCCATGAAACTTTGTAGGTGTTGCCTTCCCTCTTTCCAGTTAATACAGTAGACTCAGCAGAATCTTTAACTGTGCATATGTGCTTCTGAAAAGCTACAGAATAACCATTATCACACAGTTGACTAATGCTAATAAAGTTATAACAGAGATTCTCAACTAGTAGTACATCATTGATAGTTATGTTACCATGGATAATCTTACCCTTACCCACGGTTGTCCCCAAAAGTTATCTTTGGTTCAGTACAACTCATTACTTCTGATAGCAGATTTTTTTGTCCAGTCATGTGTCTGGAACATCCACTATCCAGATACCATGTGGAGCTGCTGATTTTGATTTTCTTTTGTTGTTCCTGCAAACACAAGTTTTAGTATCTGGTACCCAAATCTATTTGGGTCCAAGCCTTATCAGTCTTTTAGGAACCCACATTTGTACAATTCTTGGTGTCCTTGTACTTCGGATATCCAAATAGGTGTGCGCAGCAGAAGGTCTGTTATTTCTAACAGTATGCATATTTGAATGTTGTTTTTCCGTTTTGTTTGAGTTGTCTGGTCTGTATCTCTTCTGAACAGGTCTAGAATTATAGTACTGGTAGTTTTTAACCTTCATAGGGGGTTGTCCTCCTGAGTTGAATCATCTACTGGATCCAGCAATCTGGTGAACTCTCCCCTTAGGTTCAACATAACCCAAACCATAATGCTTTCTTCTGTTCATCTGATTTACATTCCTTTCAACTCGAACAGTTGGTACTTCAGGTTCATATACCATACTGGATTTGACAAAATGAATGAAATTTCCTTTGCCTTTATCCAGTTCTGGCTTGGTACTTGTTTCAGAAGTGCTTTCATTACTGGTGAATCCGAGACCACTTCTGTCTCCGGATTGCTTATGCAATTCTTGCATCTTCTCTAAAGAAACAGATGACTTATTCCATGCATTTACCAGAACAGACATCTTCTGATTTTCACATTTCATTGTTTGGTAATCTGCATTTACTCTTTCATTCTCAGTTCTTAACTTACTTATCTCAACTTTTAAATCATTGCAGGTATTCTCTTGTAAACAAGTGAACTTACTGACTTGATTTTTTAAGTTTTGATTTTCAGTCTTAACTTCCTCGAGTGACTGAGAAAGTCTTGAGTTCTCTTAAACCATGTCATGCAATGCCTTAATCAAATCAGTTCGTGTAAATTCGTCAGACTCAAAGTCAAGTACTTCTTCAAATGCCGAGGTTGGTTCACTGTCTGCCATAAGACACTTTATCTCTTCTCCATCACTTTCGCTAGAATGAATTTCTGAATCAGAGGACTTAGAACTAGAATCCGCCCATTTACACTTGCTTTTCTCAGAAATCATTGCTTTGCGGTCTCTTCTGAATTTCTTGTCATTCCTTTTGTATTCTTTCTTCTTCTGGTCATCTTTCTTGGGCTTTGGACAATCACCAATAAAGTGACCAATCTTTCCACAGTTGAAGCACGCCATATCACCAGGTGGTGAATCCTTCTTGAAGTTCCGATTAGGACTTTGGTAAGCTCGGTGATTATTTTTCATGAACCTGGAGAACTTTTTCACAAAGAGAGACATAGAATCATTGCTGATCTTTTCAGCAGTCTTTTCAGAAGTGCTCTCAATAATGGTAGCAGGTACTGCTTGTGGAATAACTACAGCAGCAGCAGCAGTAGAAGTAGTAGCAGCAAGAGCCTTAGTTGGCAGATTTGTTGAGGGCGCTTCTCCGCTTCTCACATCTAGCTCGAACTCATAGGCTTTTAAGTCAGCGAACAAGTCATGTAGCTCCAACTTGTTTAGATCTTTAGAGACTCTCATAGCCATTGTTTTGACGTCCCATTCTCTAGGTAAAGCTCTCATCACTTTGAGTGCTATTTCTCTGTTGCCATGCTCTTTACAAAAGCTGCTAGTTCATTAACCAGGCTGCTGAAACGTTCATCAAACTCATTTAGAGTTTCACCAGCCTTCATTTTCATATTTTCAAACTTCTGCATTGCTACAGACAGTTTGTTTTCCTTTGTCTGCTCATTTCCTTCACATATTTGAATGAGCTTTTCCCAGATTTCTTTCGCGGTAGAACACATCTTGATTTTACGGAAGGTGTTCTTATCAAGAGTTTTGTAAAGAATATCCTTCGCGACGTTGTCGAGATTGGCTTTCTTCTTATCTTCACCAGTCCATTCGCTTCTTGGTTTTTCAACCATTTGCGGCGCTCCATCAGTAACAGCAATAGCTGTATTATGCTTTAAAATCTTTAATGGACCATCTGTGATGACATACCACATGTCATCATCTTGGGCTGCAAGATGAGCTTGCATACGAATCTTACAATCATCAAAGTCTTCTTTTGAGAACATAGGAACCTTGCTGAAATGTGCCATAACTGTTTGTAAATATTTCAAAACAAGAGAAATCTGCTCTGATACCACTTGTTGGGGATTGATGAAGAGTTTAGAGGAGATGTGAATAAACTCTTTCCTTTACTGATAGATTTTGCAAAGGGTGCTAATATCCTGTTAGAGATTTTAGCTTTTCTTGTTCAAGGTTACGTCCAGCAGATCACAATAATAAGTGCGGGAACAAATCGATGGAGTAGGGTGAAAAACAGTAAGAGCAGTAGAAAATACAACAGTAGTTGTTTCTGGAAGTTCGAAGATAAAATCTTCAACGTCTCCCCTTCTTCTGTTTCCAGAAAGTATCACTAAAAGACTTTGGATTTTACAGTACAACACTTGTACACACCCACTTCAGCATGACTTATCCTTTGCCTACTGAAACTCTTAGTAACTCAACACAATATGATTCAATATGACAATGTTCTGAAAAAGACTCTTTTCCAGTTTACAGACTCTTCTTCAAAAGAATATCGAAAAGTGTTTCACTAGAAGAGATTAGAAACAGCAGTACAAAATGATCTCAAAAGATCAGATATAAGATATTAAGCGTGTACTGTATTTCTGAAAGTTGAGCTTGGAAGATAACGATTTGTTCGCGGTTGCTCAATGTAACGTTGGATAGATAATAAAGTTAATCAGCGTTGTTCTTCAAATGGGTTTTGATCCATATATATAGATATCTTGAATCCAACGTCTATAATCAAAACGGCTTCTTTGATTTCTGATGAAATCAGCTTTATTACCTGAAAAGGGTCCTGCAGAAAAGCTTCAGAACAATCAGTCTTGTTTCATACCAAAACTTGTAAGACGTTATAAATAACTTCGTACACCATTAATGGTGCAATTAATACTAGTACTCGATAAAGTAACGGTAACATTTAAGACTTGTTCCGTTCTAATTTTAGACTGAGTTCTGCTTCTGGTTTTCTAACTTCTGAAGACTACTGTTTTTATATTGTCTACTGATTTTAACTAACAACCTGCTGGTTTTGATTCTTATCGCCACAATAAAGTTAAGTCTAACAAAAATTTTGAAGCGTTCCTTGTTATAATTTTGTGTGTGTTGTGAGTTTGAGGGGAAAAATAAGAGTTCTTGCAATTGTTGGGTTGGGGGAGGCGTGAAAATGGTTTAATTATGGGGTGAGTTGCACTTCAAATATCAATTAACATACTAATGGTAACTTAGGCCCACTAACAAGATTAATTAGGCCAATTAAGCCCATTAATACTTAATTAAAATATTTAAAAGATTTAAAAATAATTTTGCTTAAATAAGTTTGTGAATTTATTAGTCGGGTTGTCAAAACATTCGTATTTTTGTTGAAAAACCAACACTGATAAAATTTACGTCCATGCGTATAAAATCACCTCAAAAACCCCTTATTTTTAAAAATATGAATAAGCATCAATCATATTTTAAATAATTAAAAATAATTACTTAATAAAATCATTTTCTATTTTTCAGCTCTCGGTCTCCGTTCCTCGATCGCAACTCGAATATCCTTTAAAAATACATTTTAATGCAACCATGTAGAAGAATATATTTTAAACATGTAAATATGCACAGCAAAATTAATTCATGCAATTAAAACATTTAATTAAAATACAAAGGAATTTAATAACTCGTGCATGTGGTTCGCGTGGACTTTTAAATTTTCGGGACGTTACAATCTTCCCTCCCTAAAATTGAATTTGTCCTCGAAATTCGCTTATCCTTGATAATCAAAATTTTATACTTAGATCTAGTATCCCAAAAATCCACGATTCCGCTGCGCTACCCTGATAAAACTTAAATTCTAGAATGTTCTTCCGTCTCCTTGATCCCTATTAAATTTTCCTTCTAAATCCTTATTTTCAAATCACAACTTAAAAAGACCCATAATGACTTAGTGCTATGTTTTTATAACCTCGAATTTCAACTTTTCTTAAAATTACCAATATAAAAAGATGGATGACTATACTTATTGTAATGATCGGAATTTTTATTTGATGAATTGCGATTATTGATTTATAAATTGCTATTATTATGGACGGAAAGGATTGAACCGGGAAAGACAAGAAAATACATGAAATGTGTGCGAGGACGGTACCATTGACGCACATGCGCAACGCGATGCGCGCCCATGCGCGAAATGGGCAAAAGATCTCGCGCATATGCGCGATGTGAGTGCGCGCATATGCGCGAGTCATATGGTAAGCCGAGTACCATTCCAGAGAACCTCGCGCATATGCGCGGAGATGAGGCGCGCATATGCGCGAGTTGCCGAGAAGCTTATCGCGGAGACCAGTAGGTCTCGCGCATATGCGCCGGTTGAGGTCGCGCATATACGCGAAACGTGCAGCAAGACAAATGAGCCACCTGGTCTTATATGCATGTGATATATATATATATATATATATATATATATATATATATTGCATCTCCTTTTAGCAATTCAGAAGGAAGCAACGAGAACTCCGAGAAGAAATCGAGAAAGGCTTCTGAGAACTTGTGAAAAATCCTTACGCCATTATATTTCGATCCGTCCGTTAGATTTTGAATCCGACTTCAGTACTGTGTTCCTATCGACGCAGGCTATAATTGGACGTAAGTTTTGTTACATTTTGATATGTCTTGAAATTATGATATTGCCAGAATCGGATATGATTCATATATGGTATTTCTGATATGTTAGACATCGTATAATCGAAACCGGATTGAAGAACGGATACCGTATAGAATTGTTATGATTTTCTAAGTTGAATTGATTGAGATATGATATCAGACTTGTATCATTATTGATTATGAGATGTTGGGATTGATATCTGATTGAGACTGTATTGCTGGGTATATTGAGATGGTGCAGTTATGCTGTTGAAACAGAATTTGATTCAGTTCTGATTATATTCAGTATTGATCTGAGTTGTATATTGATGCGATACCTTCGATATTGTTATTGCCAGATTGATATTGACAGGCATTGAATCCGAGACTTCGACAAAGTCAGATTGATATAAAGAAAGGTATAAATCAATGTTGATTCGGGATTGCACAACTCGAGTTTGATTCAACTTGAGTTTCCCAAAATCACATACTGAACTGTATTGCATTGATATTTGCAATTCTCGAAATAGATATGCTTAGTCTATTGATTCATAGAAGAGCAGGTGTCGAGTCATAGGCTGATGTGCCTAGTCATAGGCTGATGTGCCAAGTCCTCAGCTGATTCGTCAAGACACTGGATATTGATTTATATCGATGTCGCTTAGGAGTTGATTCATTCCTATCGCCAAAATTCGATATAGGTGCCCATATCCAGGTACCAGGATCCCTAGATTAGAAATGAGTCAAGTCTGAGATGACGAGTCTAGAGTTTTATTTACAGCTTTATATCGATATATGTCTTCTGATTTGATACATGATATTAATATATGTTTCATGCTTTGATAAATGCTTTTATCTGATTGCATGTATACATTGTTTATACTGGGATGTATTTCTCACCGGAGTTATCCGGCTGTTGTCTTGTTTGTATGTGTGCATGACAATAGGTGGGGCAGGATCAGGATCAGGAATAGGATGAGAGATTACAAATAGCCTGGAGATCCGGACTTAGAATAGATGGCTTTTCAGTACTTGAGATGATTACTGAACTTTAGTTGAAATGAATAAATATTGTACAAGATTTGTACCATTATACCAACATGTATATTAGATTGAGTATATTACGTTTCCGCCGCCGCCGCTGTCAAATAGCCTCCGCCTACTGCCGCCGAGTGTCATCTACGGTTAATTTTCTACACTCAAGTTTCCGATTATTCTAGTTCGTCGTTGTTTGAGTTAACTTCTAGCAATCATACAATTGTTGGTGCCGGTATTGTGCTATAATTGTTGTTATAAGTGTGGATATTGTGGAGAGATTATGCCGCCTAGAAAGAGATCGAAAGACATGGCTTCCTCTTCTCGTTCCTATGATGCCAATAAATTTTGGAACGAGGAAGCCTTCAGAATTTATGAGGCCACCTTGTCTAGGTCTATTATCAAAGAAAGGGGGCTAGATCTGACCTATCCTGACCGTGAGATAATTAAGGAAGTTGAGCAACGGGGGTGGTTGGATATAGCTCAGTCACCGCCAGACACAGTTATTTCTGTAGTTCGTGAATTTTATGCTAATTTGAGAATTAAACATGAGGACTACAGAGTTTTGGTGCAAGGAAAACTGGTCTCTTTTGATTCGGCAACCATTATAATCTGCCGGGTTTTGAAAAAGACGAGTATAGTGCTTTTATTACTGGCACTGTAGATTATGATGCTGTTATCAGGGAATTGTGTATCGAGGGTGCTGAGTGGCGTTTGAATCAAGGCTCCCCAGTCAATCTAAAGAAATCTGAATTACTCCATGACCCACGATGTTGGGCCTCATTCATCCTATTCACGAATCATGCCATCTTCTCATCAGACAGAAATCACCAAAGACAAAGTGGCATTGATTTACGCCATCATGACTGGGAAGGCAGTGGATCTTGGGAAGATAATTAATAGCATCATTAACCGTGCTGGTACGGGACTCATGACCGTCAGCCTCCCTTGTCCACACACTATCACTGCTTTATGTCTTCATGTTGGTGTACCAATGGGCGCGGATGAACAAGTTCTGAAAGCCAAGGGCCCAATCACGGTGTATGCTGCATACCGCTTGCGCGGAGGACGGGAGTTAGAACGACAAGATGCTAGGGCTGATTAACCCCAGAGGGCCAGAGAACGCCAAGAGCCGCCACCACCATCAATCCCTCGAGTCAGTTTGCGAGACAGGGTGTTCCGAATGGAACATGATATGCGGGCTCAGCGCCAAGAGTTGGCCGAACACCGACACACTACTAATACTTTCATGTCTTATATGATAGACTTCACATCGGTGCTCGCCCAGCGTTTTCCACCCATGAGACCCAAGGATGCTCTCTTTCCACCACCACCAGCCTGGCCGCCACAGTACCCACCACCAGATCTACCGCCGCAGCCCATGGACGAGGGTGATGAAGATGCTGCGGACGAAAATTTGAGCGACGAGTTCTGACACTCGTGCTAGAGGTATGATTTGTCACGTTTATCTTCTACATTATACATTGGGGACAATGCATACTGCATGTTTGGGGGGGTCAAATTGCTTTGAGTATTGATTGTTTGAGTTGTTACTTCATTTATTTTTTTTTTTTTTGCACAGTTTCGTATTTAGTAGGAGTCTAGTCGAGTTTTTTAAATTTTTTTTTATTTACTGTTTATTAGAATCGTCAGGACGAGTCATGGATAAGTGAAATGTGTGGCCGATGATGAAAATGGAATTATGGTCCTGAAGTGTATATGTGTTCATGATAACTTGGGAGTCACAATTATTTTGCACTGTCATGTTTATTGATACTATTGATGCTTAGAGACGAGTTTCATGCTTGTGATGCTAAATAGACGATGGAGATCTAATTCGTAGTAATTCTTGCATGACATTGATGAACACTTTTGCAAACATAGAAATGATATAGGCAATTTTTCGCAATATCTTTGGGCATGTGTTCTTTGTTTACTGTCAATTGTAGCCCTTTGAGCTTCGAGTTGATTGAGATGCTTAAAATTTCTTTTTGTACCTACCTCATATATCATTGTTTGTTGAACAAATGCATGTGATTAGTTTGTATGAGATGACTAATGGATTGACGGTAATCTAGAACTTGTTTGAGCACTTTTCGAGGCGAAATACGGATAATATGTGGCATAGGAATGATATAGGCGATCTTTGGAGCCGTTTTGAGCCTTCAACCTACCAAATGAACATGAAATATCCCTAGTGTCCTATTTTGAGCCTACTAAAAATCAAGTGGTGTATGTTAATGACATACAATTAGCCCCCACTTGTATCTATTCTACATCCCACAACGACTACCTAATGAAGCTTATACGCTTATTGTCCTACCTAATTTTGAGATAAATAAGTTCATGGGTGTTGTAATGATTCAAATACTCCTTGAAAATAAAAGAAAAGATTAATGTGATAAAAGGAGTTGAAAAGAGACAAAAAGAAGAAATACAATCAAAACAAATGTGAATCAAAAGTGGTGAAAAAGAAAATATATGGGAGATGAAGGATATAAATGAGAAGAAAACAATGAGTGGCTGGTGAATGAAAAGAGAATGTAAAGGAGTGAAATTGATGAAGCTCAAATATTTCTCTCAAAGTTTGATCTCCATACCTTTATTGTAGCCATGAGTCGTAGCCTAACATTACAAACCTATAAGACCTATTAACCTTGTCACATTTATCCAATATACTAGTGGAGAAAAGTTGTTCAAGTCAAGCTTATGGATACCTGATAAACATGGTTAACGAGTATAGACTTTAATCATTTGCATGCAAGCATCTCATTATGTGATTTCATTTTTGGTATACTTGTGTTGAATATTTATTGAACCAATTAATCACCGATAAAGTTCTAGGTGATCTGTGAATGTGAATTTGTACTTTAATGAAATGTGAGTCGAACTGAACTGAAGATCTCTTGAGTTTATAAGGCTAGTGGGTGTTGTAAATTTATTTGAGCATTCAATGGGGTAAATGAACATTGACATATCACACACACACACGTGACTCCTTGGAAAATCGTAAATTACATGGAGTTAGATAAGTCAGAGGTCAGTATCACCTTTTGCATATCCATGACTATAGTCGTTAGCGTAAATTTTTCCTTGATTATTTGCTTTTATTTTATTTTGCTCGGGACTAGCAAAAGTTCAAGTTTGGGGGGTTTGATAAGTGCAAGATTTGCACTTAATTTATATAAGAATCCATTTTGAATTATGTTAGTTTCGAACGAAATTATGCGGTTTTTTGTTCGTTTTTGTTGTCACTGCAGGAGTTGAGGAAAATATTGCAAAGATGCAAGATAACACACCAAGAAGTGCACACCAATCGGACAGAGGTGCGCGCGCGGCTGCGCCACTTCACGCGCAGCCGCGCGCGCATACATGCAAGACATCGACCAGAGAGTTGCGCACGGCCGCGCTGCTTCACGCGCACCCGCGCGTGCTGAAATGCCAGAAGATAGACAGAGGCACGCGCGCGGCTGCGCCAAATCACGCGCAACCGTGCACGCACAGATACAACACACTATACAGTGGCGCGCGCGCAGCCGCGCCATTTCTCGCGCAACCGTGCGCGCGCAGCCGCGCCATTTCTCGCGCAACCGCGCGCGCTGCGTACCAGAATCGTATAAAAGCCGCGTTTTAGGTCAAAATTGAGAGATTGGCCGCCTTGGAAAAGAATTATACGAGAAAGTCAGCCGCGCTAGGCGAAGAAACACACGACGCAGCATTTTTCGAGAGGAAAGACACGAGGGAACAAGATCAAAGACGAAGAACGACGAATCTGGAGACAGAGACGCCACTTCCGATTTGTTATCTGATTCTTTCATCTTTATTTTCTATTGTGTCGATGTCTAAATATTCAAACATGTTTTGCGTTTATTTAGAATTCGTCATGAACTAATTTTTTAGTCTAGAGAACGACGTAACTTTGTTGATACGATGAATTGAAGCAGTGGTTTATTTGATTGAATTCCGCCCTTGTTTAATTGTGTTCTCTGTGTTTATTTTACTGCAATTTACTGGCCATAAATTGTATGTTGTTTGATTAATTTTACAACTCGGGAGAGGGACTAGAATTATAGATCAGTAGAGACACATCGTTGAATGTTTATATCGTTCGGAAGGCGTATAACTTTAGCGAGGCTTAGGTAAGAACATTGTTTGCCTCTATCAATTAAACTTAGATTTTATTAGGAATAATTGAATCGAAATTTGATTGATACATTTTATTCGTCACTTGGGAAAATGGGAATAAAACAAGTAAGTATTCTTGGCTATTAAATAATTAAAATTCATGAATATAAATTAAACTGGAAACTTGGTGAAATCATTTCTCTAGATATTTTCTCTCATTGTTATTTCTCAACTCGGTGATTTGATTATTTATTTGTTTTTAATTAATTCGTTTAAGTAAACCAAATCTCTTTTAATTTGTCTAAATAAAGTTGAGACTTTTTTAATTACAAGCATTGATATAATTTTAGTTCACACTCCTCGTGGGATCGACACTTTTATTCAAAAATACATTTTACTATAACTTGATGTCGTGCGCTTGTGAGCAATTAAGAAAACACGCAACACATATGGTTCGCGTGGACTTTTAAATTTTCAAGACGTTACAATTGTAATCTTTTTCTGACTGTAAATAAACGCTCGTTTTTTCCTCATTATTCCAATATTATATTTACGTGATCTCATACAAATATGTTAAGTAAATTACAGTAACGAATAAAATATATTTATAAAAGTATAATTAATTTTATAATTTTTATATTTGTGAGTCATTCATTACATGTAGATGTTTTGGTGGCATGCCAGGCCATAAATTTACTAGCCCATAATTAGGCAGATTAGATACGGCAAAATCTTTTCCGAGGGAATATTATTAAAATGTATATTGCGAAATTAAGAAAAATAGGTTTTGTAACGAGGAACCGAATTATGGCTTAAACTTCAAACTATTTTAGGATTGTTTACTATCACTAAAATTTTTTTATTGAATTTTGACTTTATATTGAAATTATTGAAAATTTCAGTTTTGTGTGTTTCTTAAACTCATATTGTGTTTGCTTATCTTCTCTTTAATTTAATTTAATTGAATTGAAATCAAGAAGCTAGTGAAGTGTTCATGATTATGCTTGTATGAAAATAATTCTGGTAAAAATACTATCATTAGAATCACTTATTTATCGAGCGTTGTAGCACTTCAAGACTTTCAATTTCACTTTTGTATCTAAACAATATCCACTCCTGTTTTTTTCCCAACTTCTTCTTAATTTATAAATCTAATCACTCCTTCGAAAGCACCAACGGTTGCAAACCCATGCTTTTATCCGAAAGGCCCCAGTGATGAATTTCGAAAAAGATGTGTCCAAAATGTCCCTCGACCTTTTGTTCTCTAGCGTTTATTAATCACGAAAACCTAACTAAACACAAAAATCGAATGCTTTTAAAAATAATGAAGATTACAAAAAACACTTTTTAAGTTCAGGCTACCCCAATTAAAATAATTGGATAGGGACAACTATTAAATGGTCATGCAAAAGTATTTGTATGTAAACAAATACGGCTATTATATATTATTTACATATAATATTTTAAAATATATATATATATAAATTAATTTTTCACTATTCCTATAAATTACATTCCATTGAGGCCAAATACAAACAGAGAACATATCAAAAGTAAGCTTGCAAATCCAAGAAGAGGCGTAATGGCAGCTCCAATGAATGCAGGCAGTGGCACATATAGCTATGCCAACAATTCAAGTTACCAGGTTCCATATTTTTTCTTATCTTTTGCTCCCAACATATATTTTCGTTACCTCCGGGTTATCGAAATACATAATATATATATATATATATATATATATATATATATATCCGAGTCTCTTAAAAACAATTCGTCTTGATTTCTTTCAATATCATGTGACAGCGAACAGGCTTCAATTCGGCGAAAAATCTGATCAAGGATGTCCTGATCCAAAGTGTTGACGTGAAAACCCTGATGGCATCAACTTCAAACACGTTCACAATCACAGATTTGGGTTGTTCAACTGGACCCAACACTTTCTTAGCCATGGAAAACATAATCCATGCCATCGAACAAAAGTATCGCTCCCAAGGCAACGATTCCAGCTGCCTCGAATTCCAAGTTTTTTTCAACGACCAAGTTTCAAATGACTTCAATACCCTATTTGCATCTCTTCCTGTTAATAGGAACTACTATGCAGCAGGGGTGCCAGGGTCTTTTCGAGGCCGGTTGTTCCCAAACTCATCCATTTGCTTAGCATATTGCGCTTCTTCGATCCATTGGCTTTCCAAGATACCTGAACAACTGGTTGACAAAAACTTCAAGGCGTGGAATAAAGGTAAAATTCACTATACGGACGCAAGGGATGAAGTTGTGTCTGCTTATGCAGCACAATTCCATGAGGATATGGATGGATTTTTAAATGCGAGAGGGAAAGAGATCGTGCGAGGGGGGATGATTGTGATAATCTCGCCTGGTGTGCCTGATGGAGTTCTTGCAAATCATGTCGGAATAACTTTTCGTTTCGTCGAATCCATCCTCATTGCGATGGTCAAAGAGGTAATATGGAAGATGGTTTATTTGTTTATTTTTCAAACTTCTAATGTGTGAGATTATTTACAAGAGACATGTTTTTCAGAAATTTGTGATTTGAACATGATAACACCTATTTACCAACTGTTTTTACATTGTCAGCCAAATTAGAGTCAAATGCATGGATGCTTAAATTTTGACGAGTACAAGTTAATATATTACAAGAAAAAACATATTATCACGACTCCCAGACATTCAATGTTTTTATAAATATCTCACGCTATCGACTTACGTTTGCAATTTAGTTATGGGTTAATTACATAACGTGATTGGTGACACTCAACTTGACTATTGATCCCTTTTGTTTTCAACTTTTGAGCGCACATAACCCTGAAAACACATACAGTCAAGGACATATATGTGTTCAAAACTTGAAAGCATGATGACGTGTGTCTTCAAGATTTGAAAAAAACCCTGGAGTTAATAGATTCTTTTTTTAATGGTATCTTTTTAGTAGTCTCGTGATTTCACGGGTGGTAATGATGGTATTAACCTTAGTTATGACATCACTTAATTTATTTTTTCTTTACAGGGACTGATAAAACAAGATGAAGTGGACTCATTCAACATCCCTCACGTATATCCTTCAATCAAACAAATGTCGAAAATCGTGGATAAAAATGGGTGTTTCAGCGTTGTGAAAATGGAGCTAAGGAACACCAGAACAGACCTCGAAGCATCTTTGGACCGTGACGGTGGGATAATGCACCTTCGAGCTGCGATGGAAGGAACTTTTCTCAAACATTTTGGAAGGAAAACATCTGAAGAACTCTTTAAAAGGACCATTCAGCAGAAATCAAAGCTTTATGACATGCTGGATAAATCAGGAAGTGAGATTGGAGCTCAGATATTCGCGGTTCTAGTGCGAAAATGACTACCGTTCGATTCAACAATTACTTTAACACAAGGGAAGACAACTCTTAATGCTACATTTTATGCTTATTAATAAGAATTTTCTGTTATCTTTTTATTGATCAGATGTCAAACAAACACGTAATTAAAAATCAGTTTATTATATATGTATTTTAAAAAAAGAAATAATCAGTTTATTATGTAATAAATAAAGTAAGACCAAATGTAGTTTATTATGTAATAAATAAAGTGAGACCAAATGTAGCCGGATATTTCAAATTGAATGCAATGGATAACACATTTTCTGAAACTCGATTATTCTTTCCTTATCTTGTGTAACTATGTCGGTCGATATGTTTAAGCTTTTATGGTCGGGCTTATTGTTGCAATATTTGCTAGCAAGTGTACAGTATCAAGTTTTTGTACTCGATAGAGCATAGATATCGATCCCACAGGGAGTGTAATTTAATTATAAATTAATTACCACAATTAAAATAATCAAACTTTATTTAGAAAATAGGATGGTTGGTTAGGGTCTGGTCTCGTTGGTTTGGAGTTAGGATCGAAGGAGAATGAGTCTGGTTGAGGATAGGGTTTAGTCAATGGGGCCAAGAATTTCAGAAAATTTCAGTAGGCGTCTAGGCATTTGCAAGGGTTCTAGATGGCTTGAATTGGGTTGAAAAAGGGTTGGTTAGGTGTGGTTAAGCTATGGTGAAAGTTTGGTAAATTTTGATTAAGTTTCGGTATGATTAGGATTAAAACCGGGACTTCGGTTCAAATTATAAAACGAATTGCGAATTTAGTCAACGGGCTTAAGTTTACTCGTAAGAGATTTTCGTGGGTGTGTTTCAAGGTGTTATGTTAAGTTTGGATGGATTCGGGTCGAAGTTTTAAGGTCTAGGGGTAAAATGAGAAAGTTAGGATTTCAGGGTCAAAACGATCATTTTACAACTGAAAAATGTTAGGAGACCTGACAGTGTCCTAAATGCTGTGATGAATGTTAAAATGTTTATTTTGAAAGGTTATAGAATTTTATTATGGAAAATGATAAATGCTAAAATATGTGTTGCATGCTTGGTTTAAAAAAATTATATATGTGCATGTATTTTTATAAAGTGATGAAAATGCTGAAAATATTTGAATGAAGTGACTTAATTGTGACGGTAAGAAAATGGGGATTTGTGAGGGATTATGTCCCAGTCGAACCCATTTGCGGAATTAAGCCCCGCAAGAACCCAATACCGAATTTCCATAGGCCAAAGCCCAGTAACAGAAAAATGGTTGCTGGTGTCCTCGCCTATAGTAACGGAAAAGTGGTTACTATTTTTCCGCTGCCTGGTATGATGGTTACACCTGAGATTGATCAAGCGACCGAAAGATGAAAGAATGGTCACAATTAACGAACGAATTTCACCCAAAAGAAAATGTATATGCATATGTATAAGTTTACGATGAAAAAAAAAAATACACGATGAAAAAAAATGTTTAAGTTTATGCATGTCATGATAAAGCTATGTTATTAAAAATATTTTCAGTATTGCATATGGATGTATACGTATTACTTGTTATAATGGTTAAGGCATGCTGAGTCAATACACTCACTAGACGTGAATAATACAGGTGAGGATTTTACTGTTGAGACAAGAGGATTTGATGACTAAACTAGTTGGGCGGATGTTGCACTAACCAGAGGACCTATGCATTGCTAGCTTTTTTTCCCAACAGTTATGTTTTTACAGTATTTAAAGATCTTCATGACTTTTGGAAGTAAGAGTGGTTTTTGAGATGATTTATGACGTTTATATATATATATATATATATATATATATTTTTGTGTGTGTGTTTCGGCCTTAGTATTTTTGAAAAGAAAATAAAAAAATTCTAATATATTTTTTGAAAAACGAGTTAGAGACATTTCACTTAAAGTTTGCTAGTCCCGAGCAAATTGTAAGAAATTACTTTTAATGTTGTTCTAAGGAATTAACACAACGTAGCAGTTCATGTGTGTTTGTGGATAGCCAATCTTATCTATCCAACCCAACATAGTGATAGATTTATGTTTATAGTTTACCTCATAGAAACAAAGAATTTTAACCAAGTTTCAAACCATCATCCATGGAATTAATTATCGATGCAAACAAGTCACTAGGACTTTTGGTTAAACATTTGGTTCAAAAGATATTAAAGAGAATCATACCAAAGTGTAACATGATGTCGTGAGATGTGTATGTGTAAATGGTCAAATTCCATACTCATTGACAGTGCTTTTGATGTGTCCATCTGTTTAACTTTAACGACTTTTTTCCACTAGTATTTTGGATACGTGTGACTCGGTTAATAGTTCTTGTAAACTTATATCATTAGGCTACGACTTACGGTGTCAATAAAGGTATGGAAATGAAATATGAGAGAAAACAAACAAATTATTATTATTTTTTCAGCAGCTCTCTCTCTTTCATATTCCACTTTTAATTAATATTTTTCATATTTTTTTTCATCTTCAGTCTCTTTTTTTCTCATTTTCACCATCTCCACACCATACATTTCTCCTTTTACTTCAGAATTTTTTTTCTCTAGTTTTACTCCCTTTCACCCATGAATATAGGCCAGGCTTATGATTTTTGGTAGTTGATATGGGACAAAGAAAAATGTACGAACATAGCTACTGTGTGGGACACTAGAGATTAATTTGACGTATTGGTAGACTCGAAAGACTCAAACGGTCCAAAAGTCGCTTAAATCATCCCGAAGTCACACAGTATTCGTATTTCACCTCGAGAGTTTTAAACCAAGTTCTAGACTACTTCTCATCCACGAATCAACTTGTACAAACCGACCATGTGCATCAAAATAATAATATGGAAATTTTAGAACAAATTGAATTACACATCACCTTTTTTGTTAGGATCAAAGGGCTTCAAATGATATATTATAATAATATAAACAGGCCCAAAGAAACTCAACAAATGTATAGATAAGTTCTATGCTTGTAACATTTATTTCAATATCATATCGAATTCACAAAAAGATCTCAAAATTTTGTTCATAAAATGAGAGATGATTTTTTTTATCACAATACTACTACAGCAAAAATGACTTTTCGCGGCATGCAAATTTGCTTTCTGCAGCGCGCGCATTGCACATTGTACAATTGAAAACTGTTAAAAGTCGTTGGTTTTGACAGCGCACTGCACGTCACGGATATTATCACTGACAGCGCGCACTTCACGCCGCAGATACTAGAATCGACAGCGCGCATTGCATGCCTTCGGTGCTAGCATCGACAGCGTGCACTGCACGCCGCTAATAATAGCATCAACAGCGTACCTTGCACGCCATTAAAACTAATTTTTCACAAAAAAAAAATCAATTTCATTCATGAAAACGAATAATCAAATATCTATATGCACAACCTTATGACATGTACATTAATTCCTCCCACTTGTCATTACATATTCAATAATGAACACATGCTATTCAATAATGAACACACATGATTACATAACTCAATGATATTAATTGATAATACTATAATAGTCAATTCAAATTAGAGAAATAAGTTTCACAATGAAAAACTGATTTGACCTTTATGTCCATCTGGAATGTAGTAACCCCATCTTCATTTCCAACAACCTCAAACGCCAAATTACAATTTGCTCAACACAAAAGTCTAGAAACTACAATCAATGCATGAGTGACAACACAGCGTAGACCAAAGACACAAAGGTAAACATAGCATATTTGTGTAGACAAAATAAGCGAGAAAACAAGAAAATAATTAATATAAAAGATTCTTGGAAATTAAAGTAGCCACAACCTTGAAATCCATATCTCCTTAAGCATCTCACCCCCTGTTATGTCAGATAGGATAAGTGGAGCACCACATCCTCCAAATTGTTTATGTTGGGACATCGTATTCTCGCACCCAAGACGCAGCGGAAGTTTAAAATATTTTGTTCTTGGGCTTCGTGTATTTCAAAACATCCATAGGGTGTTTAGAATTATACCTTTGCGTTCTTAACGCTGGACTCCAAATTATTCCGATGTTTAAGCGGATATAGCCCTTCTTGTAAATCCATACGAACGACTCTTCTCCTTGGATCATCTAATTGGGTCCACGATCAGGAACTGAATTCCTTGTTTGGATTGCACTAGTAAACCAAACAATTCTTGCGTTGAGATTGTAATCTCCGAATTTCCAAAAGACGGAGAAGGTGCGACGATTGGAAGAAAAAAACAAAAGGCCAACGATTTTCTTAAATTTTTCACAAGGTGGCCGTGAGTATCTTTTCTAGGGAGGAGAGATTTGCTTTTCTTTTGTGTGCAAAACTAGGTTAGGTTTATTATGAGTCCTAGTGGTATATATATATAGAGTGAGACTCCTAATCTAATTAGGAGTCCATTTCCCACAAGGACTCTAATAATTTCATTATATTTAAACTCTCATATATTTAATATATAATGTATTTATTAACATTTAATAATACATGATATAATAATATTATATACACATATTTTATATCATCGTATAAAATATCTACATGTATATGTATATTAAATTAAATAACAATTATTTAATTTATAAACTAACTCCTTAGTTAATTTAATTCTAGACTCCTATAGAATATTTTTGAGAATTTGTGCATATTAGTAGTCACCACTACTACCACAATCATTTAATTAGTAAATTCAAATTTTACCAAAAAAATAATTCCGAACTCATTATAATCCCGATCGACGATCCGAAAGCGCCGATGTACCAAGGACACAAATCTTGTTCATATAATGAAAATTGAAAATTTCGAAGATCAAAATTTTCATTTACCAAATTTGGAACTTACCATATATGGCCGTTACCATATTTGGCAGCTGCCAATTTTAGTGAACTCCTTCACAAAACAGGCAGTTCCACTCTCCTTCCTTATCTAGCAATCATGCCAACTTCCATTTCTTCCATCCTATGGAATCAGCTCATAAACTCCTTTATAAGCTTCTGGTTTGATCTCCAGCAAACTATAGTCGTCAAATTCCAACTACTTAAAATTTGACTATCTCAACGGAAACACAGAATCCGATACTTGTGTGACCCTCAATGGTTCAGGGATACAGCTAGCCGTGAGTTCACATCTCCATGTGATTCAGAATAACATTTATTCTTATTCGGGTTTACCCTAGTTAACCCCATTCTTTTCATCAACTCCTTGATCAAGAATGTCAGAACTCATTTCTCATTGCACCCATCGGATCATGGTAAAAGCGTCTAGTAGCATCGCCCCATGATCCCCTAGGTATAACTGATAGTGCCTGCAAGAACTTTTAGTCATGGTTAGCGTACAGTACGGTCCCTTCAACACATATATCCCGATCGAATCTGCAACTATTGGTATATCGAGAGTTGCATATGAATTCGATAACGATGTGATTTATCTTTGAGTATTAATAGTGGCATGGCATGTGCAACTAGGAAAACACCTTTCCCTGAAACACATTTCTTGCTCTGGCCAGAGACTCCTTGCACTATTAACTCATCAGATCACATAGGATATCTTCACCCGTAGGCGAACGGTGAACCCCGACTACAATGCATTTGCTCCGACGTATTTCGAAACTACACCCAACCTCGCCACTTGATGACCCTCGATGGAGTCGGTAAACGGATCAAAGTGCATGCTAGTACGTATAGCCCCTACATTGTCCCGGGTCAAAGGACTAATGGTGTACAACCATAACTGCGAACTATTCCACTCGATAAGTGGGAACCACTTGGATAGTCCGAGGGAGGGTTGTTCAGTGCATCATCATATGATCACCCATCTGTGTGAATGGACATCTCCATGCCCCTGCCAATGAAACATGGCGTTTACACCACAGATACTAGTCTCGAGCTCGAACGACCTTTATCCTTGTTTTAGGCGGCTGATTCCACTAGGAACTTGTTTAGAATATACGGTACACTTCCTAATGAGTTTCATGATCTTACGTTGAGACGCAGACCTCATGATACCTATTGTATATTCAAGGACTTTATCTATGCAGCTTGCATGGGTATACAGATAAAGTATAATGTCATAATCGAATAAAATTGTAAAATATTATTAAAATAAAGATTGTTTTACATTAGAGTCAATAAAGCCCAAGCCACAAACTGGCTTGCCGGGCACCTACTCTAACAGTTTAGTCTTCAAGACCATAGCCATTGCTACTCCAGAAATTGAACTCTTGACTGGAATGCCAGCATCTTGTAAAGCTAAGCCAAATCCATAGAAACGAGGTAAACAATAGTAGGTTCCACATTTTTTGGAATTAGTATTTTTCCTTGGAAGTAGCTTTTATGGAATCAAATATACTATCAATAAAGCATGGAATGACTCGAGAAAATTACGTCTTTCAGCCTCGTTTCTAACTAGCAAGCGCCTTCTGGTTTTATAGAAAAAATTATAGGCATAAAGAACATAAGAAGAAATACTCGGTCACCAAACCGACCAATGCAATGTGCTGCATTGAAGAGCCATAGCTTTCCGTTACGGTACTCTCAACAGGAATAGTGTAAGGGAAGTGATCTTCTGAAGGTAATAAAGGCTCCAGAGCTCTCTCCGCAAGCATTCCATGGCCAACCTCTCTTCTAGATGGTGCTCCTTGACGGCCAACTTTTCCAACACACGAGGGAGGAATAAATGATGTGTAATTGGAATAAATGAATTAAATGTCAAAGTTTCCATGTTAAAACTGTTTATGCAAAAATTATTCAGTGCACAATCATAAAGGAGTTGCTTAGACCACTACAACAAAAACGCCAACGGTTTTAACGATGGTTGTAATTGACAATGTTGTTGAAAGTGCATTCAACGACAACGGTTTAAAACCGTTGTCGTAGCTATCATATTGCAACGATTTTTCAAAAATCGTCACTTTATGATATACCGTCGTTAAAATGAACAATGAGTTTTTACTAAGGCGTCGCTCATTAGCGACGGTTTATCTCAAACCTTTGCTAAAATTAGCAACGGTTTTTGACTAAGTCGTCTCTAATTAGCGACGGTTTAGAGAAACACCGTCGCTAATTAGTGACGGTTTAGACATAATTTGTCGCTAATTTTTTCAGTAAAATAAAAAAAATTGCTTTTATAATTTAATAAATCTACCAAAAAAACTTAATCTTAATTAGCTAACAATATTCATGATCTTAACTAACACTTTGAAATTTACCAAGAATTGAAGCGAAAAAACTTACCTTAAATCGAAACTAAAATCATATAAGAGATAAAAATTTATTGTAGATGTGAAGCGGTGTGAAGGAAATTGGACTGAAAACGCGAATATTTATAGACAATTTGCAACGGTTTTAGTAAAATCGTCGCTATTAGCGACAGTTGATTATTATTAGCGACAGTTATTAGCGACAGTTAAGCAAACACCGTCGCTATTTTAAAAATTGCGACAGTTTTAATAAAACCGTCGCAATTTTTAAAATAGGGACGGTTTAAACAAAAATCCGTCGCTATTAAACCGTCCGTATTTTAAAAATTGTAAAGGTTTTAATAAACCGTCGCTAAATATTCTCTAAAACCATCGCTATTTTAAAAATTGCGACGGTTTTTGTTTAAACCGCCGCTATTTTAAAAATTGCGACTGTTTTAATAAAATCGTCGCTAAATATTCTCTAAAATCGTCGCTAATTAACAACGGTTTGCTAAAACCGTTGTCGTTTCTCCAAAAAACACGCTAATCAACAATGGTTAGCTAAAATCATTGTTGTCTGTCCAAAAAACACGCTAATCCACAGAAACCGTTGTCGTTTGTCAAAAAAACACGCTAATCCACAGCGGTTTTAACAAAAAAACGTTGTAATTTGTCCAAAAAACACGCTAATCCACAACGGTTTTTATTAAAACCGTTGTTAAAAGTAAAAACACAACGGTTTTCCAATAAAACCGTTGTCTTTTGAGTGTTTTTGAAGGCATATTTTCTTGTAGTGGACCTCTAACATAGGTTCGGATCATCAATTGATTCACCTTCTTCTACTAAATTTCTTGTGATCTTCACTTATGGAAATAGAGTGATATGGTCAATAAGTAGAAAATTAACAACCATAATCAAGAAACAGCTTATCTTTAGAATTGAGAAAATACATAAGGTTAGTGTATTGGAAATGTTCCATTAAAATGTTATAGCTTCAGTGGAAGCAGTACTTAAAAAAAACAAAAACAAAAAAAGAACATGTTGCAAAGAGGAAAGAGCTACTTTACCAGAAGTTAAGATTGTTAACTTGTTGAAATCAAGGTCAAGTATGCAACTAACATCTATTTCTACCAGCAGCTAATATTACTGCTTCAACTAGAGACAGTGACTTTACTAATAAATAAATTAACCCCCAATAGCAAACCAACACACACTCACACACACACACACACATATATATATAATTTCAGAATTATGTATATTGAATTATAGGTAAGTTGGTATTGCAAGATCTCCCGTGCATGTTTCATTTTTTTGTAAACCAACATCGTCAAAAATATTTATTCAATCCCAATACGATTCCGAATCTGGAAATAACTCAAACTAGTCATATAATTTCTCAAACATGAATAATGTCGAGTATTTTCTTACTTCAGCTCGACAACACACCAATATGAAAAACACGGCATTATTCAAACATAGTCTCAAATCCATTTGAGTTGACGAGAAAACCAAGGATAATGTATGTGTTCTTCAAAGTTTAAGCTAAATATTCAGGTTTTCATCAATTTTACCAGATTTTTATATGACATAAATACTCTAATTGCACAAACAAAATTTATATACATAATCGTTACACTCAGTTCCATCCAGGCATGAGTTTTTTCATAAATTCCAAGAGATATCCAAATTTATTTGCTTATTTTTTTTCTGGAAGAAAACGGAATGAGCAAAATGTGCAAAACTCATGGCAACAATTCTGCCTTACCCTTATCAAATTGAAGTCTAATGCTTTTAAAAGTTATAAATCTCAACATCTATTCCATTCCATTACAAGTCACACAAGATTTCACAATCCATAATAGATTTCAATAAATGAACCAATAAATTATGCGCTCTTATGCAAAACCACGATTTACACCACCTTACTATTATAAAACAAAACCTTCATAGTTGCGCGATTTTCATACATGGACATGAGATTATCTAATTACAAGCAGTAGAAGACCCACGGGAGAAGGAAGCATATTCACACAACCAACACAAAGTTCAGACAACTAATATTGTTTTTGCTTCTCATAATAACCAGTTGAACAATAAGAAGTCAAGCAACAATCCAAATCTCAAACCTGAAACTAACTTAACAAGAACATAGAGTTTTGTCCCTTACCTTTCCTCTTAAATCCAATCAGTCGACTTTGTACGCAAGCCGCTAATTTTTCTTCCCAAATGTTTTTTTTAAAGCAGCGTTATTGACTTTTTAAATGTCTTTCTCCCCAATTCCTATCGCGTGCCCTTCCTCTCCCGATAAGCAATTTTTTCAAATCAGAAACACTGGTTCACTATTTATAGTTCTCACAAATGAATAAATGTTTCTCCAACAGAATTTGTAAATACAAGGGGTAAACCAAAGGACATACTTTCACGTTTTGCATATTTACCTGGAATCAAATCGAAGGAGCAGAGAAAGGGGTCGGGTAGCGAGTCGTGGGAGCTGTTAGGGATGGATGAAACGAGACAAGAGAGACGAGCAATGGGGAAGAAATAAAATAGATGCACCAACTACGAGCAGCTCTCTGCAGAAACGACGATGGAGGAGGAAATAAAAGAGAAGGGCATGGAAATAAAAGTGATTCGGGGATTTGGCGGGGAAGCTTATTATTGAGAATACTTACAGCGCTCATGTAAAGTACGCTGCTATTAGTAAATAATAATAACATCGAGTATCAAGAAACGCGCCATAAATAATACAATGATAGTGTGCTGTAGGTGTAAATATATCAACAGTGCATGTAATGAGGAACGCCGTGAAGAATAATATCAACTGGGTGTATTAAAAGCAAGTCGTTGATGTCGTGTCGCGAAAAATCTTTTTTCTTGTAGCGTACATTCCTATTTATAGGCCAATTTGGAGAGACAAAAGAAAATAAAATATTATTTTTTACATATAATTGATTCACTTTTTTCTTCATGAATGACCTAAGTCTTTATTGCATCTTGCACTCCGTCTTTGACAATTTTGCCAACGGATTTGATTCTTTTACATAAAACAAATGTTTTTCATAATTGAGTTTTCTGAATTGTGGTAATATTTTTTTCCCAGTATTTTGACAGATATGATCAAAATACTCAAGTTGGGTAAAACAATAATTTCATTGGTACCACTTTCACTTGTTGCTCAATTTGACCTCAATTGTGAGAAGAATTTTATCCGAAGCTTTCATCAATATTGTTGACATTGAAATCAACTTTATACAGGTTTATGTATCATCTCATTCTCATTTTTCAATCCAAAATTGTGCTTGTTTTTTCCAAATCTATAAAAATAAAAAAATAAGACAACTATGCAACACATATATTTTTTATACAAGTTATAATAAAACTTATAAAACTTAAAGATTTAATACACTTTAAATTATAAAATATAATGCAAAGCATTTATTAAATATATATTTTTTATATTAATCACACACCCCAACCGGCTTATTGTTGGTCCTAGCAATTTAAGCATTAATAACAAAACAAAATAAAACACAATGATTAATCTAAACAGAAATGCAATAAAAACTATCAGGGTGTTTAAAATCAGCTTAATAAATGTCAAAGTTATATCAAAATTACTATAATTATAACCTATGAAATAAGGTGAGTGATCTATCCAAAGAATATTTTATGTTAATTAAATATACATGTCCATCAGAAATTTGTTGAGAGTTTCAATTTCATATTCTCACATGTTAATAAATGCTTTGAATAGACACGATTTCTCTCATGAATTTGGAATACAGATAAACGCTCAAAAAAATTGTTTATGAAATGCAGGAAAATAAACCAAATTAATCAAAAGATAGGAAATTCATTAGTTCAAAATCTAGTAATTTTTATTTTATTTTATTTTTTAATATCCTTTTTATTTTTTCAATAACAATATATAATCAATAAAGGCTCAAAAGTTATTTTCTCAATCATCTTCACTCACTCACAAAATATGTGTGAGTTTTAAATTTAAAAAACACTTATAAGGTATCCGTCCAGGAACCATCGTTTTCAACAGAACTGATATCCACCACCTTGGTGGTTCCTGCAACTTTCTTTTTTTGAATCCTTCCAACAACTTATCTCTGCTGGAAATAAGGCTGGTGGGGAACCTACTATGTTCATCAGGATTAACCTCAGAGTCTTTCTATACAATAAGATGCTGTAAATGAAGTAGCTGAGGATGTGGACCAAGATGCTGGCCATGGACAGTTAGCAGTTGTCTATGTCAGTGGAAAAGGGAAAGCCCCAGCTATTGCTGAAGACTTCTCTCCTGAATTGCCGATTGCAACTGATGTAATGCTCGAGAATATAAGGTCCAGCTTCCATGATCTTGGGTCTACAGTTTCGCAATTTAAGTCGACTCAACTACTCCATTCATTCAATCTTGATACACTCAAAGATCACACCATGAAGGACTTAAAGAAACTGACCAAGGACGTGTCTACTCTGTTCACCACTGTTGAAAAAATGAAAAGAGGCTTAAGCAGTCACGACACCAAAACTGGTGACCTCCCTAGAACTACTTAGCAAATAGATTGATTTTTGTGAACACAAGCTTATCGAAGAAAATTGATATTGTGCAAAATCATTTAGCTGAAGTATCCACACAATTCACTTCAGCTTTCCTCCTATTTTCCAAGGTGGCAGGGGTTGACAAAAAAGGGGAAGAGCAGAAGAAAACATAAACTAGAAAAAAGCGCAGTAAACCAGAAAGTACAACTGATAAAGGACCAGCTGACAAGAAAGACAAGAAATGATCAGAGTCTAGAAACAGCTATACAGTCTGAGGAGCTTTTATTATTTTGTAACTTTTTTATTTTGAAACATTTGTACGAATCTCTACTTACCTCTTTCAAAATTAATGAAAATTTCATTCTTATTTATGTACAAATCTGTAGATTTCAGAAGAATTATTTATCTACACATGAGTTCAGAAAATCTAAGTCAGTTATTTCAAATAATCAATTTTTCAGATAATCAGTTTGACAAAATCTTAATCAGATAACTAGATCAGAACTCTAAGTTTTATCAAACACTGAAAAGGGAAAAATTGTTGGAAATTTTAATTTTGGGATTTTGACAAAATAACTAAAGACACGAACTGAACAGTAACTGAATAACTGATCTCAAAACTAAAGGAGACTTATCGGACTGAAATGGACCAAGTAGAATTGAATTAAATAAAATAAAGTTCTAAAAAGTATTAATAAGTCTCTAAACTGATTAATCGAAGATTGACAAATAGATCGGTTATCATAACTTAAGACCAGAATTGAAAATATTTTTCTCATAACTAATATAGCTAAATTTAAATGATCTCGTTCGAACTGAAAGGACATCAGTTAGAACTGATATAGACCAACTGGATTAATTAGTCGGCCAGTTTGACTCCTGATTAGTTAGCCATGTCATCAGTTGCAATTTGAATCTTAGTAGACAACTGACATACCTTACCAAATCAGAACAGATGAAGCATAATAGTATGATACATCGTACCTCTGTCAGAAAAAAGGATGTCTACATGGACTAAAAAACGAATCAAAGAATATCATTAATTAGCGCATTCAATGTGATCCTTGGAATCGAAGACTATAAATAGCTGAGAAGTTCGATTGTGAAGAAGATAGTGAAAAACATTAGTCAATAACGAACAACAAGAACAATTAGTATTTCAGTCAGTTGTGATTTATTTTCAAGTTCATATTCAGTTTTCAAATCACAATCTTTAGCTCAAAACTCATTGATATATTTTTAGCATTCAGGCTACTCATTTGAGCTATTCAGTTATCAGCTGATAAGTGTAAGAAAAGCTAAGAGATTCAGTTTGGCAGTGTTTAAGTCCAAACTGAAAAAACTTTCAAACTGAAGTGGTTATTACAATTCGTTGTAATTAATCAAATTATTTTAGTGAATACATACCTTTGAGATAGAAGAAGTGACGTAGGATTATTTGAAGTCTCTGAACATCTAAAAATCCTCATGTGTATTATTCTTGTTCATTCAGTTTTCACAGTACCCTAGCCAAAATATTCAATATATCTTTTATTTTAATTCCACATTATTTAAGTTAACTGATCGATATAGACAAACAAGATTTCAGGATCAATTCCTCAAAGAACTGATTCATTTTCGAAAAAGAGTTCTAAAACCCAAAGTATTTATTCTACCACCCCTTCTAAACACTTTACCCTTATTAATCGATCCTTGCACATACCAAGCTCTTGGAGCATATTTCAAATCATATAAAACTTTGTTCAGTTTATAAACATAATCGAAAATAAATGGTTAAAAGACCTGGAGGTTAGTCAACATAAACTTCTTCTTGTAATTGCCCATTCAAGAATTCACTCTTTACATCAATTTGATAAACTTTGAAGTTCTTGTAAGAGGCAAAGGCAAGGAATATCCTGATAAATTCAAGTCTAGCTATTGGAGCCTAGATTTCATCATATTAAATCCTTCTTCTTTCCTAAACCCTCGAGCAACTAGTCTTTCTTTGTTCCTCATCAATGTTCCATCTCCGTTGAGCTTGTTCAGGTACACCCATTATCTTGTACCTATAAATGATTTATTAGAAGGTCTTGGAACTAAGTCCTAGACAGAATTTCTAGTTAACCGAGTTAATTCTTCTTGCATAACATCAATCCAACTACTGTCAGGGAAAGCTTCATCAATATTTTTAGATTCGATGTTAGAAATGAAAGAATAGTGTAAAAATAGATTGAGCATCTGTCCTCTAAACATTATCGGAGCAGATGTTTTACCTATGACTAAGCAAGGAGGATGATTCTTGTTTGATTTATAATTAGGTTCACTGATGTGGAACTGAATCAGTTTGGTTTTGATCGGTTTGGTAGACATCAGTTTGATTCTCAATTGTTATTTGTGCATGAGCAAACTGGTCAACTGGAACACCATCTTGTTCAACTTATTGATCAAACAATTCAGGATTTGGAGATTGAAGTGTCCTTTTGTTGATATAGACATCATCTTCACACTAATCCTCCGAAATGATCTTTTCAAATTGATTGGTCAGTTCAGCTGGATCATTTGACTGTTCAGAAGAATAACAAATAACTTCACCCTCATTTGACTTAGCATAAAAAACAATCAGATGGTTTTTACCATTATTGAGGAAAAAAATTTGTAACCAAATATTTTGAAATAGGATACCACAGGTTGCTTTCCATGCTAGGTCTCATAAGGTTTGTTGCCATGTTTCTTGTTAATCATTGATCTGTTATGAGTATAACATTATGTTTTCACTGCCTCAACCCAAAACTTTTGAGAAATACCATAATCCGCTAACATTGTTCTAGTAGCCTCTTTAATAGTTATATTCCTTCTCTCAACAACTCCATGTTGCTGAGATGTTCTAGCTGTAGAGAACTCATGATTGATTCTATGGCTTTATAAAAGAGTAGACAAAGTTTGGTTGACAAAATCAGTTCCTCTATCAGATCTGATTTTGTGAGGAACTGATTTTGTCAACCCTTTTGATTTTTCATTTAAAAGTTTTTTGAAAAGCTTGATCAGTTGAGCAGCACTTTGGTTTTTTGATTTCAAAAATATCATCCAAGTAAACCTTGAGAAATCATCAATGATAACTATAGTGCATTTTATTCCCCCTAAACTCATGACTTAGATAAGACCAAACAAGTCCATTTGCAATAGTTCTAAGTTTCGAGTTTATGAGTTACACTCTTTGTTTTTAAAAGATGACCTAACTTACTTTTCAAACTGACAAGCTGAACAAACTGTGCCCTTGGAAAAATTTATTTTTGGTCAAACTAGTGACCAAATCATTCTTTCTCAGATTTGCAATTACTCTGAATTTTAAATTATTTAACCTCTTTTCCACAACCATTTTTTTTAAAGTTATAAGCAGTAATGTACACTAGTTCACTAGCTTGAGTAGTCCAACTAATTTTGTATGTATTTTCGCATCTATAACCTATCATTATAATGCATCCAGAAATATCTTTGACAGAACAAATATGCTTATGGAACTCAAATGAGTCACCGTGATCACGCAGTTGGCTTATGCTAATCAAATTGTATTTAATATTTTCAACAAGTAGCATATCTTAAATAATAATGTTATCATGGATAATCTTATCATTACACACAGTTCTACCTTCATAAACATCTCAAAAAATAATTTTAGGTCTAGTAACCTGAGTCAGTTTAGATAGCACCTTGGCTTCACCAGTCATGTGCCTTGACATCCACTGTCTAAGTACCAATTTGACATTGTTATTAGTTTATTTCTTGTGCCATGCAATCACAAATGAAGAATAACTCTTTGTACACATAACTACTTGGGTCCATACAAGATTACCCAAACTTGGATAAGTTTAATTGATCGACCACTTGTTGTGTTCCAAAAAGGTTGTGCATATGCATGTGTGTTGTGTTTTTTGTAACGTTTCGAAAATTTGAAGGTCCACGTGAACCACAGTGCATGCAAGTTATCAATTTTTTATTTATTTTAATTAAATTATTTTAATGCATTAAATGTGTGATTGCGACATGTCGCTAGTTTTCTGCAAATAAAATAAGTTTATAATTTATGATTACTTAAAGATTTTTATGACTTATGATGCTTTTGAGAGGTTTTTGCGAGGATGTTAGAGTTAAGTTTATTTTTTAAATAATGTTAGTTTAGGTAAGGTTGACGTTTTACGACTTTATGCTTTGAATTACTTTCTTTTGGATTTTAAAATAATAGTTGGTTGATTAATTTTTAAATAATGCAAAATATTCATATTTTAAATGTTTAGTGTTTCGGCCTGAATGAATTAGAAAGAAAAAAAAATTATAGTACTTTTTTAGAAAACGAGTAGTGGACGTTTCAGTTGGTATCAGAGCAAGGTTTCTTGTAAGGTCTAGAAAATTAGAACTACATAACATGACAGCTTGCAATTTAGGGTTTTACTAAAATATGTGTTTAATTATTTTTATGCATTTAATCCATGATAATTGCATGGTTTACTAAAGTTTCATGCATAAGGGTTTTGATAGTTTTTCGTGCTCGAACAGGAAACGTAGACCATGGATAATTAAGAAAATATATTTAGTAAATAATTATTTTTATTTATTTAATATATGGTGTAATTATGTGAGATTTTCGAATATGGGCCTTGATTTGGTATTTTTACTCGCCAGGTCATATTTTTAATCGGTACGCAAAATTTAACGAGTCCGGGACTTTTTGAGGGTTCGGGCAATATTTAAACGAAATATTTTTCGGAAATGTTTTTGGGCTTAATGGATATTTTTATTGCTTAATGGGATAAAAATCCTTTTAAACCCTATTTTTTTTATTAAGGGCCCATTTGCACTTAATAATATAACTTAAACCCTACAACTAAACCCCTAAACCTACACTGAAGGATTCGGCCGCCCCCTTCTCCCTTCAGCGGACTTTTTTGAAAAAAATATTCAGCTGCAACCTTCGAATTTCTCTCTAGTTTTGCAAAGGAATCCTTCCCCGTCTCTTCGGTGCAAGTTATATGTGTTGGTATCAACGTTTTCGAGCATAAAAATGCGAAGGCACGCCCTATACCTGATGTTTTCTCATAATTCACATAAATATATGTTTATTTGTGTGTTTATGCACGAGGAACATCGGATCTACCATTTTATGTGCATATGGATCGAATTTACATGGTTTCTCTCCAATATTCTTCAGGTAAACTCACGTTTTTTATATATTCTAAGGGGATGCTGGGATTTGTCAGTGTGAGAGACATTTTGTAGCTGGTTTTGAAGGTTCTTAGATGCTAAGATCAAATCAGGATCGAGCCTAGGTAAGGGGGGCGATTGGTTGGGTCGTGTAGTGCACTTATTGGCTAGTTCGGACGATGGCTAGTGTGCAGCGGTGCAAGGGCTGTTCCAGGCTGTGGACTAGACTCTGGTGGGTCCGAGACATGGCCTAGGATGGCTCCAGCATAGCTGGTTGCGAGCTAGGAGTAGATCGAAGGGGATAGACAAGGTAGAGCTCGGTTTTGGTGGTGTTAGAGAGAAGCTTGCACATTTTCACCTGCATCGGGCGGTGGCTTGGGTTAGGTCATTCCAGGAGGGTCCAGTCATGTCATTGTGTGGTCTGGTTCGAGGCTGGTCCGGTCTAGTTTGGGCTAGGGTAAAAAATTTGAGGGTTAAGTGCACTAAGGTTTGAAGGTTTCAACAATGCAGAAAATTCCAGCAGCTGGCAGAGGGTTTTCGAGGCCTTAGGTGGTATGAAATAAGTGATTTAAGGGATGGTCATGTGTGATAAAGTCATGGTTTAAGTTTGGAGAAATTTGATTGAGCTTTGGGTTAATTCGGGTTAAAACCGGGACCCCAGTCCAAGTTTCAATATGAATTATATATATTAATGCATGGGCTCGTGTTTACATCTAGGAAATGGTTATAAAGAGGTTTCGAGTGGTTTTAAGGAGTTTGGTTGGATTTAGATCGAAATTTTGAGGTCCAAGGGTAAAATGGTAAATTAGGATTTTCAGAGGCAAAATGGTCATTTTGCACCTGGGTCGAGTTAGCACTCCTGGCAGCGTCCTGATCGCAAATTGACATGTTTTAAATGTATATGTTATCATGAACATGGCTTTTTATAGAAATACGAAAAACTGTCGTCACATATGAAATAACGGAAGGTACGTTGCATGCTTAGTTTGAAGAAATTTACGCATATGCATGATTTTTATAACTGATGAATACGATGTCATGTTTTTGAAAGAAGGGAGTTGGTTATCACTTATACGAACACGAACATGTAAGGCCAAAGCTCAATGGATGGGTAATACTGTCGCTGCTGTCCCTACCACCGGGTACCACGGTTATACGTAGATTGATCCATCGACTAGAATTTATACGAAAGTCACAACTAATAAAATTAATAATTTAGATATAGATGAAAATCTAAAAAAAACATTATTTAAAATAATAATGGATTCAAATCAAGATTCTAATAGTGAATCTGAAAATTCTTCAGAATTCTTATAATTCAGAAGAAATACTAGATAATAAATCAGATATTTCAGATTTAGAAGAATGTGATAACTATATACAAGGAAAATCTTCTATAAATCATATAAATGATAATAATGATAAAAATGATGAATTTTATAAATTAATGTCTTAATTTCAAGATTTAAATATAAATGTTTTAACAAATAATAATATTTTAGAATTCCTTAAAATGATTAAGGATCTAATATTGAAATCTACAATTATTGATCAAATGGAAAATACTGCTTCGACTAACAGTAATAATAATATACTTGTTACACAAGAACAAGCTTATTCTATTAAAGAAGTAAAAAATCTTTTACAACAAAAATATAGTAACCAAAATCCAGTTACTATTCAAGATTTTATTAAAGAAATTAATAATCTTAAAAAGCAAGTAAAATTTTACAACAAAACAATAATAGTTTAAATTATCGTATTTCAGTTATTGAAACTAACAATAACAATTCAGTTTATAATTCCGAAAGTTTTGATAATCTTCAAGATATTTTCTTTCCAGATCCAAATAAAAAACATTTATCTGTTTTAAGTATGATTATATCTCAAAAATGATATACCAATATTACTCTATTAATTGAAAATTCTTATAAGAAAAATTTTATAGCTATGATTGATAATGTTGCAGATTTAAATGTAATACAGGAAGGATTAATTCCTACAAAATATTTTCATAAAACAACTCATTTTCTTTCTCATGCGGGAGTAAAACCCTTAAAAATAAATTATAAATTATCAAAAACATATATTTGCAAAGATAAAAACTGTATTCAAACCAGTTTTTTATCAATAAAAGATATTTCTAGCCAACTTATACTTGGACTTCCTTTTATTTATCAAATTTATCCTTTAACCTACGTTGATGAAATAGGTATTATAGAAACTTTTCAAGGTAATCCTATTTCTTTTAAGTTTATAGCTAAATATGTTCATAGAACTCTTAATGAATTGCAAGAAAAGATAGAAAGAAAAACTTTTCAAATTAATTCTTTAAAAGAAGAAGTAAAAATTCTAACTATAGATGACAAATTACAAAATCCTAAATTACAGGAAAAATTCAAAATTATTTATAATAAATTTTCATTAGAAATATGTAATGATCTTCCAAATGCTTTTTGAAATAGAAAGAAGCATATTATTTCTCTTCCATATGAAGAAAATTTTGAAGAGAAAAATATTCCTACCAAGGCTCGTCCTTGTCAAATGAATTCTGAATATATAGAATTATGTAAAAATAAAATTCATTCTTTATTAGAAAAAGGTTTGATAACATCTTCCCAATCACCTTGGTCATGTACTATTTTTATGTTAATAAACATTCTGAGCAAGAAAGAGGTATTCCTAGATTAGTCATAAACTACAAACCCCTTAATAAGGTTTTAAAATGGATTAGGAATCCTATTCCTAATAAAAAATATTTATTAGATAGACTTGTAAATGCTCTTATATTCTCAAAATTTGATTTAAAATCAGGATTTTGGCAGATTCAAATAAAAGAATCTGATAGATATAAAACTGCTTTCAATGTTCCAATAAGACATTATGAATGGACTGTAATGCCATTTGGCTTAAAAAATGCCCCTTCAGAATTTCAACAAATTATGAATGATATTTTTTATTCTTATAGCAACTTTATAATTGTTTATATAGATGACATTTTAGTGTTTTCAAATGATATTGAAACACATTTTAAACATTTAGATATGTTTAAAAATATTGTTATTCAAAATGGTCTTGTCATATCAAAATCTAAAATGATTTTATTTCAAACCAATATTAGATTTCTTGGTCATATGATTGAAAAAGGGAAAATAATTCCTATACAAAGAAGTATTGAATTTGGTTCAAAATTTCCTGACATTATAACTGATAAAACTCAGTTACAAAGATTTTTAGGTAGTTTAAATTATATTTCTCTTTATATTAAAAATCTTATTAAGGATTCTGCCATATTATATGATAGATTAAAGAAAAATCATTTACCTTGGTCTGAAAAACATATCGAAGCAGTTAAAAATATTAAAGAGAAGGTTAAAAATCTCCCTTGTCTTATGCTTGCTAATCCCCAATGGAATAAAATTGTTTAAACAGATGCTTCTGATATATGTTTTGGAGGAATCTTAAAACAGATAGATCCTCAAACAAGACAAGAATATCTTACTCGATTTTATTCTGGAAAATGGAATAATGCCCAGAAAAATTACTCCACAGTAGCAAAAGAAATTTTGGCTATTGTGAGATGTATTTTAAAATTTCAAGATGATTTATATAATCAAAAGTTTATTATAAAAACTTATTGCAAATCTGCAAAATTTATATTTACCAAATATTTTAAACTTGATGTTTCTAAGCAAATGTTTGCAAGATGGCAGGCTCATTTAGCTCCTTTTGATTTTTATATCATTTATAAAAAAGGTGAAGATAATCACCTACCAGATTTTTTAACTCGTGAATATTTATCTCAATGATCTTATTTACAGATATGAACTCTCGAAGTAGAGGAGATTCCTCTTATAGATGAAGAGATGGTAGGAGAAAACCCCCTAATATTATTGCACAGCATGGTAAACAAAGGCTAATAGCCCAGAACATATCTAGTTCATCAGCCAGTAATACTGAGCAAAATGAGTTATACAATGAATTTCAAGAATTCTTGAAACAGAAACAGAGAAATAATACAGATTCTCAGTCTCAAGCATCATATGCCAACATTATTAAAGATGATGAAGGTGATTCAGCTCTTTATATAGAGACAAAATATCGTGAATTAATTCTTCGCATAGAAGAGAAAGAAATACAATGGGAAAAAACTCCATGGACTATCATGGAGATATATTTGACAAATACATCATATGTATATGGTTCTTATAAATAAAGAAGATTTTTTGAAAATCTTGTATTATCAACAAAAAATGTTGAAATAACTCACTTTTATAGTAATACTCAGCAGAAAGGAATTTTAACTTCTCAAAGTTTATTATCAAAAAGATTATATCTATTGAAGAATGAAGTATATCTCCATTAGTTGAAAAATAATTTTAGTTCTCAAAGTCATCAAATGAGTTTTAAATTCAATTTTTGGGATTATGTTGAGAGTTTTAATAAAACTCTATTTTATGATAATGAAAAAAGAAAACATATATGGTTTTTAAAAATTTGTGAAAATGTTTTCCATTATCCGATTCCAAATTGGTTTTTTATATGGTGGAAAATATTTGGTCCATCATAAAAAAATTTACCAGAAGCTTTTATAAAGCCAATGAATACTTGGTTAAATGTTTCTCCAAGTATTAAAAAATCTTTTTCTGAACATTGGATTGACGGAAAAACTTTATGTCTATTTTTTATGGAATTTGGAATTCCATGGATTTGGAGATGACAACCAAAATTCGGTTACACTGATGAAGGCTGTTAGACTTAAATTTGTTGTGGAGATGCTAGTAAAAGTGGAGATGCTAGTAAAAACCAGTAGATGCTGGCTTAGTACAAAACCAGTAGATGTAAAATAGCAGAAAACCAGAAGCACTTGTATCGAGCTAAAGACCAGTAGTAGCACTTGTCAAGTACTGCTTTTTAGCTAAAACCATAACTAGAAGGGATACAAAACTTGAAATATACACTAACAGAATTTTGCGTATCTCAAAGTCTTTAAATATTACCGTTGATCTATTAACGTGATACTAGCATTTATTGCTTCATTAAATGCCATTAAATGTTGTACGAAAACATTAGATGGTTTATCATTTTTAGTATGAACTGAGACTGATTGCTTTAATGTATTCTGCAGGGTCCATTTTCGGCAATAAAGCTGAACCACTGAAAAGTCAAAAGAGCCGTTCGGATTTTAACGTTGGATAAAGTCTATATATATGGAGACGAAGCACTTTTCAAGAGAGAGAAGTGGAACGAATCTAAATCAAAGAATATCATTTGAGCATCGCTAGAACTTTCAGTCATCCCAAAAGCTCAACACTGAAAAAGCAGCACACGCTTCATTGCATACTCTTGATCATTAAGATCATATTGTGCTAGCTATTTTCGTTATATCTTCTCAAGCTATTCACTTCACTATTTCATTGATAGAAGAATTTGTAACTGGAAAAGAGTCTTTTCCAGAACTTAAGATCATTCAAGAAGTTGAGTTGTAAACTAAGAGTTTCGATAGGCGAAGGGTAAGTCCTGTTGAAGTGGGTGTGTACAACTGTTGTATTGTATTCACCAAAGTCTTTTAGTGATACCTTCTGGAAACAGAAGAAGGGGAGACGTAGAAGATTCATATTCGAACTTCCAGAAACAAACCTTGTGCCATCTACTGTTTTTCTGTTTCACTATTTTTCACCTACTAACCAACAGATCGTTTCCGCACATTATCTTGTGATCTGCTGGTCTTTAAACTTGAACAAGAATCTGCTAGTATCTTTAACAGGACTCTAGCACATCATTCAGAAAAATCGGTTAAGTTTGCCGTTGAGTTTATTCAACCCCCCCTTCTAAACTCAACCCGATCCTCAACAAGTGGTATCAGAGCAGGTTATTCTTGTTATGAAAAATATTTAACAGACACGGCTCACTTCAGCAAAATTCCAATGTTCTCAAAAGAAGACTTTGATGATTGGAAAATCAGAATGCAAGCCCATCTTGCAGCTCAAGATGATGACATGTGGTATGTCATCATAGATGGTCCATTAAAGATCTTAAAGCCAAATCCAGCTATTGCTATCACCGAAGGCGCACCTCAGATGCTGGAAAAACCAAGATATGAATGGACAAGTGAGGACAAGAAGAAAGCCAATCTTGACAACGTTGCGAAGGACATTCTGTACAAGACACTCGAACATAATACCTTCAGCAAAATCAAGATGTGTCCTACTGCAAAGGAAATCTGGGAAAAATTGATTCAGATCTGTGAAGGAAACGAAGAAACTAAGGAAAACAAACTTTCTGTAGCCATGCAGAAGTTTGAGAATATGAAGATGAAAGCTGGAGAAACTATGAATGAGTTTGATGAACGCTTCAGCAGCCTTGTCAATGAACTCACAGCTCTTGGGAAAGATTTTGGCAACAGGGAAGTTGCATTAAAGGTAATGAGAGCCCTACCTAGAGAATGGGACGTCAAAACGATGGCAATGAGAGCTTCCAGGGATCTAAAAGAGTTGGAACTGCATGACTTGTTCTCACATCTGAAGGCATATGAGTTTGAACTTGAAGCTCGAAGTGGAGAAGAGCCCTTAGCAATTCCACCAACCAAAGCTCTCGCAGCTACTACTGCTACAGTTGTCCCAAGTTCATCATCTGCTACTGCTATAGAGAATACTTCTGAGAGAAGTGCTGAACAGATAAGCAATGACGCAATGTCATTATTTGTTAAGAAGTTTTCCAGATTAATGAAAAAGAATCACAGAACATTTCAAAGTCCCAACCACAATTTCAAAAAGGAATCACCCTCTGGTGATATGGCATGCTTTAACTGTCGAAAAGTTGGACATTTTATTGCTGATTGTCCAAAACCAGAGAAGGATGACCAGAAGAAGAAGGGTGTCAAACGCAATGATAAAAAGACCAGAAGAGACAGAAAGGCAATGATTGCAGAAGAAAGTAAGTCCAAATGGGCAGACTCAAGTTCTGAATCTTCTGATTCTGAAAGCCATTCAAGTGAAAGTGATGAAGATGAGATCAAATGTCTGATGGCAAATACTGAGTCAACCTCGACATCCGGAGAGGTATTTGACTTTGACTCTGATGAATTTACACGCACTGATTTAGTCAATGCATTACACGACATGGTAGAAGAGTATTCTAGACTTTCTCAATCATTCGAGGAAGTTAAAATTGAAAATCAGAACTTAAGATATCAGAACAGTAAGTTAACTTGCTTGCAAGTAAACAGCTGTAATGATCTACAAGTTGAGATGAGTAAATTAAAAACTGAGAATGAAAGAGTAATAGCAGATTACCAGACGATGTTTTCGGAAAATCAAAAGCTATCGCTACTGGTGAATGCTTGGAACAAGTCCTCTATTTCACTCGAAAAGATGCAAGAGTTACAAAAACAATCTGGAGACAGGAGTGGTCTCGAATTTTGTAATAATGAAGGCACTTCTGAAACGAATACTAAGCCAAAACTGGATATGTGCAAAGGAAGTACATTCACTTTGTGAAATTCAGTGTGGTACAGAAAACAGAAGTACCTACTGCTTCAATTGAGAGCAATATAAAGCAGATGAACAACATGATGCATTATGGTCTGGGTTATGTTAAACCTAAGGAAAGAGTTGACCAGCGTTCTGGATCCAGTAGAGGATTCAACTCAAGAAGACAATTTTCTATGAAGATTAACAGCTACCAGTACTACAATTCTAGACCTGTTCAAAAGAGATACAGGACAGACAATAGAAACAGAAGGGAAGAACAACTTTTTAAGATGCATAATGTGAGAAATAACAGACCCTTCGTTGCACACACCTCCATGGATACCCGAAGTACAAGAATTGTACAAATGTGGATTCCAAATGGACTAATAAGGCTTGGACCCAAATAGATTGGGTACCAGATAATAAAATTTGTGTTTGCAGGTACAGGTAAAGAAAACCAAGATCAGTAGCTCAATATGGTATTTGAACAGTGGATGTTCCAGACATATGACTGGACAGAAAAGTCTACTATCAGAAATAGTGAGTTGTACTGGTCCAGAAATAACCTTTGGGGACAAATCAAAAGATAGAACCGTGGGTAAGGGTAAGATTATCAATGGTAACATCACTATTAAGGATGTGCTCTTAGTTGAAAATCTTTGTTATAACTTGATCAGTATTAGTCAATTATGTGATAGTGGTTTTTCAGTAGCATTCCAGAAGCACACTTGCACAGTCAAAAATGCTGATGACTTTACTGTTCTAACCGGAGTTAGAAAAGGCAACACCTATAAAATTTCATGAACATAGATCATATCATTGCTCCTACATGTTTAGTTGCATCTCTAAGTGATAAACACTGGCTGTGGCACAAGAGATTGAATCATCTGAATTTCAAGTCTATCAACAATCTCAAAAAGCAGAACTTAAGTCGATGGATTGCCAGACATAAAATTTGTTAAGAATCATGTATGTTCTGCATGTCAACTTGGTAAGCAAGTAAGAACTAGTTTCAAAAATAAAGGCAAGCAAATCATCCTCAAGATGTTTAGAATTATTGCATATGGACTTATTTGGTCCAATTTCTATCATGAGCTTAGGGGGAATGAGATACACCCTTGTTGTTGATGATGATTTCTCTAGATTTACTTGGGTAATCTTTCTTGCTGGAAAAGATCAAACCAGTAGCCTCCTGATCAAACTTCTGAAAAAGATTCAAAATGAGAAATCAGTCTCTGTCATTAGAATCAGAAGTGATCGAGGTACTGAATTTACTAACAAGGCTCTTGAGATATATCTAGACGAACAGGGCATTCATCATGAATATTCAGCTGCCAGGACGCCTCAACAAAATGGAGTAGCTGAGAGGAGAAACAGAACACTTAAAGAAGCTGCTAGAACAATGCTAGCAGATGCAGACATCTCTCAGCGCTTCTGGGCAGAAGCTATTAATATTGCTTGCTACACACAAAACAGAACAATGATCAACAAGAGAAACAATCAGACTCCTTATGAAATATGGAAAGGAAGTAAACCAAATGTATCTTACTTTCATGTTTTCGGTTGTAGATGTTTTGTGCACAATAATGGTAAAAATCATTTAGCTGCATTTGATTCAAAATCTGACACTGGTTTATTTCTTGGATATTCAGCAGTTAGTAAGGCATTTAGAATTTTCAATAATAAAGCACTCAATGTTGAAGAATCTATTCATGTTGTCTTTGATGAAGACAGCAGTGCTCCCGAGATTACTAACATATCTAATCTAAGTAACAGGTTAGACATGGTTCATCTGGAACTAGACAGCTGGCACTCCAGAACCAGCAGCTGACACTCCAGAACCAGCAGCTAAGATTCCAGAACCAGTAGCTGAACTTCGAGAACCAGCAGCTGATATTCCAAAACAATCTAATGCTTTGTATGAAGATAATCTAAATCCTTTTATTTGGAGAAAATCTCATCCTCCATCTTTGGTGATTGGAAATCCAGCAACTCCGCTAAGGACCAGAAGACAGATGATGAATGAATACATGCATACTGCTTTTATTTCTCAAGATGAACCAAAGAAGATTGAAGAAGCTCTTCTGGATCCCAGTTGGATAGAAGCTATGCAAGAAGAGCTGAATCAATTTGAGAGGAATAAAGTTTGGTTTCTAGTACCTAGACCATCTCACCAAGTTGTCATTGGAACCTGGTGGGTATTCAGAAACAAACTAAATGAGGGAGGAACAGTTGTAAAAAACAAAGCAAGACTGGTTGCACAAGGATTCAGACAAGAAGAAGGAATAGACTATGATGAAACCTTTGCACCAGTAGCTAGGCTCGAAGCTATCAGAATATTTTTAGCCTTTGCTGCTTTCAAAAATTTTAAAGTATATCAGATGGATGTGAAGAGTGCGTTCCTCAATGGTTTACTACAAGAGGAAGTCTATGTTGAACCGCCTCCAGGTTTTTCTGATCATCTGTTACCGAATCATGTTTTTAAATTACACAAAGCATTGTATGGTCTGAAACAAGCACCTAGGGCTTGGTACGACACACTTTCACAATTTCTTATTAATCATGATTTCACCGTTGGTACCGTAGATAAGACTTTGTTTACCCTAGTCAAAAACAAGCACATATTATTAGTTCAGATTTATGTTGATGATATCATATTTGGGTCAACTAACCCCAAATTATGTGCAAAGTTTGCTAAGTTAATGCAGGAACAGTTCGAGATGAGCATGATGGGAGAATTAACATTTTTCTTAGGACTTCAAATCAAGCAACTTGATACTGGAATCTTCATAAATCAAGCTAAGTATACAAAGGAACTACTGAAAAAGTTTGGGATGGAAGCATGTTCTGCTGCTTCCACTCCTATGAGTTCGTCTACCAAACTTGATAAAGATGAAGGGGGAACTCCAGTAGAGGTAACTCAGTATCGAGGTCTTATTGGCTCATTGTTATATCTTACTGCCAGTAGACCCGATATTATGTTTGCTGTTTGTATTAGTGCGAGATTTCAATCTAACCCCAAACAATCTCATTATATTGCAGCTAAACGTATTTTGAAGTACTTGAAAGGAACTCAAAATGTAGGCCTCTGGTATCCCAAGGACTCGTCGTTTAATCTTATTGGATACTCAGATGCTGATTATGCAGGATGTAAACTGGATACGAAAAGCACAAGTGGTTCTTGTCAATTTCTTGGTGATAGGTTGATATCCTGGTTTAGCAAAAAGGAGACTTCCATAGCCATGTCTACTGCAGAAGCAGAATATCTTGCTGGTGGAAGCTGTTGTTCTCAAATACTTTGGATACAACAACAACTTAAAGACTATGGAGTTCAAGCCTCTGAATCACCTATATTTTGTGACAATACCAGTGCAATTGCTATATCGCATAATCCAGTACTCTATTCCAGAACTAAGCACATTGATATCAGACATCATTTCATTAGAGATCATGTGCAAAAGAAGAACATTCGTCTGGAATACGTTCCTATTGATCAGCAAGGAGCAGACATATTTACGAAACCTCTGCCTAAGAATAAGTTTTCTTATTTTCGAAATACACTTGGATTGATAGACTTAACTTAATTATTTGTTATCTTCATCTCAGTTATATATATTGTGGCTTAATTTTGTTTGGTTGTTCAGTCTTAATTTGCAGAAAATAAAAGCTGAGCGAAAGAGACAATCAGTAGACAAAATATAAAATTTCATAAATAATAAAAGCGGGGGCGTACATTCTTTACTTCTTTTTTAACGTACTCCCTCCAGAATGCCAACCAAGTGGTCAGCTCTCCAGTGGAGGTACGTAGAAACTCTTCTGAAAAAACAATCTTTTTCAAGGTCCTCTGCTCCTTTAAGAGCATGAGGAGGTAGACGCCATCATCAGAGAAGACGTCTTCGCTGTCAGCACTATGGAGACGTCGATAATACTTCTCCATTGCTACCAGCAGTTTGGTAGTATCCAACAACCCATCTTCAAAGGCGGACTGAAGCTCCTGAACCTTAGTCCAGGTGGCAAGTACTTTTTCCAGCACCTTGTCTTCAATCGCTTGCTTCCTTGCAGCGGTCACCTCTTTCATGAACTCCTCGGCCAAATCAGGACTATTCTCTCTTGTCATTTTGTTTAAAAGTGACTGTATGGCTAACCTCTATGCCTGTATTTTTAGATGATAAACCAGGTTCAAGAGGTCGAGGTAATCATAACTTTAGCGTGAAATGCGAAGCGTTCTGAATCAAGCCATCGACGGTTCACTTACCAAGATGTGACATTTAATAATGACATTAATTTAGGGGGAACTTTATTCCGATTATATGTGATTTTTGTCATATGCAGAAGGTGATTTGTCCTTTTAACAAAACAAGGCATTCTTTATCTTCCAGTAGAAGCTATCATAGGACGACCAGCTTCCTTCTGAATTTATCTCATTATCTATCAGTTATTTATTTTATTCAGTTAACATTGAGTTATTTGCAGAAAGGAATAAAGGAACACCAAGTACTTCAACTGAAATTTTATTAGAAACCATTCCAGTACATTGAACGATGCAGAAGTGAAAAATCTCAAGTCTACAGAACCGTCTTCTTATTTAAATAGACTAAGTTTTTCTTATCCTTTATTATTTTCATTATTATTGTCTAACATTCATTAAAAGCAGTAGATAAACAAAATATGTCAAAAAAAAGAACATTCTTTTATAAAACCAGAAGCATTACATTGAGTTTATCTACTACATTTGTGGATATCAGCAGCTTGAAGTACTTTTCTTGTTGCAAAGTACTTCAGCAGAAACCTATCTAAAGACTACAAGGATTTCTAAAGTGAGGATTTTCTTCCTAATCCTTATAACTTGGAAAAGGATGGTCTTCTTCGAAAAGAATCCAGCAAGCTTGGGTCTTGCCAGCACCAATGTATTGGAAAAAGATGTCTTCAAACATCTGCTTACAAAAGACTTCAAGTTGTCTTTGGAATTCCTCTGCTGATTCTGACTCTGGAGAAGACTCCGAGAGATCATCCACACCTATCATTTGAATTAATTTAGTAAATGAATGACTTAGTTTGTGAATGTGCAGGCATTTATATAGAGTTTCGAGGAAACTAAAGAGACGGCGATTCAGATATCATATCCCTGCATTTATTAGTTGCATTTATCGAGGGGGAACAGTATCTGAGTCAGACTAAGATTTTTTTATCCTTTTTAGAAAACAGATAGAATGTCTGTCTTTTTGATAAAACAACAAGTCTACTGGTTTTAGCAGTAGACGTTATCATAAAACGACAAACTCTCTTCTGTTTTTCTTTTAGCAACCGCCTCGGACAGCCCGCCATTTTTTTTTAAAAAAAAAAATTGAAATGAGTAGAGTAACTGACACACCTATTTCTCTCTCTATATCAACTTTAAACATATCGACACGTGTCCCTATGTTTACTGACGGATGTACATTTTGTTTTTAACCGTTCATTTTCTTTCATTGCCCTTTACGAACTCAGATTATTTCCTTGCATCTATTGTTTTCTCGCATCTACTGCAAATATACCTCTAATCTCTTTCAAACTTAGAAATGGCCGCAGCTTATACTTTGAATGCTTATCATGTGAATTTTGTATCTGTTCTCACCATTAAGGATGAGAACCTTGTTAAGATGTTCAAATCATTGGAAAAATCTGGACTTCGCCAATTCTTGGAATCGCCTGCTATTATCTACAAGTCTGCTCTTCTAGATTTCTATGCCAAAGCAGAAGTTGTCGAAGGAAAGATTAACTTTACACAGGGAGATGCATCAATCTCCATTGATGCTGCATTTCTCGGTTCCACCTTCTTTCTACCGATTTCTGGACTTTCCGAGCTTTCGGATATCACAAAGGAAGAAATGTCTACTGCTTTAACCATCTTTTCAGCTACTGGTGAAGGCTCTCACCTTCCTGCTTCAAGAAGCTACTGAAAATTGAGTGCCAGGTACTCGCTGATATCATGGCAAAAGCCTTGTTGGTTAAGGCTGGAACATTCGACAAACTGACCAAAGAAAAGGTTCAAGTGATGGTGGCCATCACTTCAGAAAATAAAGTGGATTGGGGTCGCTTTCTGTTTCGAATTATGAAGGATATGATTCTAAGGAAAGGTATTGGATTTGCTGTGCAAATCAGTAAGATGTTGAAAGATGCTGGCTTTCCTGGCACAACAGAAGAGGATGGCTCTTCGGTCACCATGACTTATGCTGATAATGTGCTTGCCTTAAGGCCAAAGCCAACAGTTGGTGAATTTGTGGCCATAAAGAAGGAGATTGGGGAATCTCAGACTGAGGGGCAGAAGAAAATCAAAAGAAAAAGAGTTGTGGTTTTGTCTGATTCTGACAAAACGGAATCTGGAGAATCAGCAGCACCCACTCAACAAGCTTCACTGCCTCCCACCCCATCCAAGAAGAAGCCTCGCACCACCATCCGCATCAAGAAAACAGCAGCTCTTGCTGAATTAGAGAATGTTCCTCTTCGACAAGTTTTTCCACCAGTTGTCCCATCCACCAAAGCTAAAGCCGTTGAATCAGGGCCTTCAACTGCTCCAAGTTTCAGACCAACTTCTGGTGTGGTCATTAGAGAATCTGCTACTGGTTCTTCTGCTTTTAAACCAGTAGTCTCTGCTACTTCTGAAAAAGGAAAAGAAAAGATTACTGAGTTGTCTCAGTCACCGGTGGCAACATCAACCATTCAAACAGCAATTGATCTTCATCTGGAAAAAATTGATAATTCAACCAGAGAAGACATGAAATTCTTTGACGATTGGCTCAAGGTAAGAGTCTACCATCCAATCACTTTTTTGAAAACTACTAGTGTTTATACTCAAACTGTGGAAAATGAGAAAAAGTTTTTTGCTGCTGCCAACACACAAAATGTGATAGAAGCCATCAATCGCCGAAGCTACATTCTGGATAAAATCAAACTGCAGAAGATAGACACTATTCTAACAACGTTGAAGTCAAATTTTGACTCTACTGGTCCTACTGCTTTTCATGATCAGAATGTCATTCAAATTTTGTCGGAGCAGCTGACAATTCTATCTGAGCAAATTGTTACTAAGGAAAAGGCTTTTTCTCAGCCTCCAAAATTCAGTGTCACCACTGTCCCCACCATTTTGAAGACTCAGTCAGTTGAGGAACCGGCCAAAGCTTCTTCTGAAGTCAAGGTCTCTAGTACTCCTGCACCCCAAGAAGTTCCTACTCAATCATCCTCTCTGATTCTGTTCATGATCTGGCATCGGTTGATGAGGTGATCGAATCGATTGTGCAGACTCAAGCAGCACAGGATGACACAATGCCCGTTACTTCTACCTCTGCTGATCATCCTCCAGTCCAATCCGTTCCAGAATCTGCAACTGCTACTGCCATTGCTACTGTTACGGCTACTGCTTCTTCATCTCTTCCAGAGCTTGAGCATTTTTCAGAAGCTCATCAAGCTGAAATGGCAACTTTGTTGCATACTTCACCGTCTACTGTTGAGCCACAAGCTATACCTGAACCTGCTGCTGATTTGCAGCAAACAGAAGAAAGGCCAACAGATCAATCTACTGCTTCAGAAGGACCTTCTGCTGAACCAAAACCAGCTGTTATCACTCAAGCAGAAGTTGCACACTCTACTGCTCTTATTATTCCTTCTCTGCAGTCTCCTGAGCGCATCGCCAGAATGGAAGACATTAAACAACGATTGCTTGCAAGAACCCCTTCACCAGTTGTGGAACCATTTGATTTAGAGTTTCAGATTGATAATCTACAAAAGGAGCTACAGAATCTTTCTGATATAGTCAAGCGGCTATCTCGTGAGAATGCCATAGAAATCAGCGGTGCTCAGTTTTTCCGAGACCGTATGTCCAAGGAAATACATAAAACGGCGGAATATGTGCATAAAATGAATGCTGAAACCATTGTTTTTCGACAAGCTATATCCAGAAGTTCCAGTCAGCTCATGATTGCTCAATCTGACATACTTACCCGGCTCACCGAGCATGATGGCCTTCTTTGCTCAATCTCCACCACCATGGACCTAATGGATGCCAAGATCGATTCTCAATCTCAATCTCTCACTGCTCTAAATGATCGAGTTTCTAATCAGGCTCCATATCTAGAGATGTTGACTAATGGCATTCACAACTTATCTGGGCGAATGGATGACTTAATTGCTAAGGTCATTGCCGATGATGCCAAAAAGGGGGAAGAAGATAGAACTGGAGCGAGTAGCAGCAGACCTCATTCTTCTGGAAGGGATCAAAATCCAGATGAAGCTACTTTCAGAGATATTGGAACAAATTAGTTTTATTTTCTTGTCTTAACTAATTTGTGCTTTACGTGATTTTTCTGGATAATAACTGTTTTTATCTGCTTCGTAATCTGTTTTATCTATTCATCTTAACATCTAAGGAACATCTAGGTTTTGGCATCACCACAAAAGGGAAAATTGTTAGACTTAAATTTGTTGTGGAGATGCTAGTAAAAGTGGAGATGCTAGTAAAAACCAGTAGATGTTGGCTTAGTACAAAACCAGTAGATGTAAAATAGCAGAAAACCAGAAGCACTTGTATCGAGCTAAAGACCAGTAGCAGCACTTGTCAAGTACTGCTTCTTAGCTAAAATCATAACTAGAAGGGATACAAAACTTGAAATATACACTAAAAGAATTTTGCGTATCTCAAAGTCTTTAAATATTACCGTTGATCTATTAACGTGATAATAGCATTTATTGCTTCATTAAATGCCATTAAATGTTGTACGAAAACATTTAAGACGGTTTACCATTTTAGTATGAACTGAGACTGATTGCTTTAATGTATTCTGCAGGGTCCATTTTCGGCAATAAAGCTGAACCACTAAAAAGTCAAAAGAGCTGTTCAGATTTTAACGTTGGATAAAGTCTATATATATGGAGACGAAGCATTTTTCAAGAGAGAGAAGTGGAACGAATCTAAATCAAAGAATATCATTTGAGCATCGCTAGAACTTTCAGTCATCCCAAAAGCTCAACACTGAAAAAGCAGCACACGCTTCATTGCATACTCTTGATCATTGAGATCATATTGTGCTAGCTATTTTCGTTATATCTTCTCAAGCTATTCACTTCACTATTTCATTGATAGAAGAATTTGTAACTGGAAAATAGTCTTTTCCAGAACTTAAGATCATTCAAGAAGTTGAGTTGTAAACTAAGAGTTTCGATAGGTGAAGGGTAAGTCCTGTTGAAGTGGGTGTGTACAACTGTTGTATTGTATTCACCAAAGTCTTTTATTGATACCTTCTGGAAACAGAAGAAGGGGAGACGTAGAAGATTCATATTCGAACTTCCAGAAACAAACCTTGTGCCATCTACTGTTTTTCTGTTTCACTATTTTTCACCTACTAACCAACAGATCGTTTCCGCACATTATCTTGTGATCTGCTGGTCTTTAAACTTGAACAAGAATCTGCTAGTATCTTTAACAGGACTCTAGCACATCATTCCGAAAAATCGGTTAAGTTTGCCGTTGAGTTTATTCAACCCCTCCTTCTAAACTCAACCCGATCCTCAACAAGTGGTATCAGAGCAGGTTATTCTTGTTCTGAAAAATATTTAACAGACACGGCTCACTTCAGCAAAATTTCAATGTTCTCAAAAGAAGACTTTGATGATTGGAAAATCAGAATGCAAGCCCATCTTGCAGCTCAAGATGATGACATGTGGTATGTCATCATAGATGGTCCATTAAAGATCTTAAAGCCAAATCCAGCTATTGCTATCACCGAAGGCGCACCTCAGATGCTGGAAAAACCAAGATATGAATGGACAAGTGAGGACAAGAAGAAAGCCAATCTTGACAACGTTGCGAAGGACATTCTGTACAAGACACTCGAACATAATACCTTCAGCAAAATCAAGATGTGTCCTACTGCAAAGGAAATCTGGGAAAAATTGATTCAGATCTGTGAAGGAAACGAAGAAACTAAGGAAAACAAACTTTCTGTAGCCATGCAGAAGTTTGAGAATATGAAGATGAAAGCTGGAGAAACTATGAATGAGTTTGATGAACGCTTCAGCAGCCTTGTCAATGAACTCACAGCTCTTGGGAAAGATTTTGGCAAAAGGGAAGTTGCATTAAAGGTAATGAGAGCCCTACCTAGAGAATGGGACGTCAAAACGATGGCAATGAGAGCTTCCAGGGATCTAAAAGAGTTGGAACTGAATGACTTGTTCTCACATCTGAAGGCATATGAGTTTGAACTTGAAGCTCGAAGTGGAGAAGAGCCCTTAGCAATTCCACCAACCAAAGCTCTCGCAGCTACTACTGCTACAGTTGTCCCAAGTTCATCATCTGCTACTGCTTTTTTGATTATGGATCTACTACCAGAAATTCAATGCGTAATTTCAGCATTCAATGTGTATTCTTGAATAATCTCATTTTTCAATTATTCAACCATTTCATTTTACCAAGTTCAATGTTAGCCAGATTAGTCAACATTTATATGTTTCGATGCAACAACAAAAACTTTATGTAAGAGTTGAAGCACCAAAAGGCGAATTGGGAATTTGCACGCGCCCCCCCCCCCCCCCCCCCCCCCCCCGAAGTGCACACTATAATAAGAGGTATAAGTCGATTGGTAGCGTACTCAATCAAACGAGTGATTTTCTCCCCCACCACGGATCCCATACTACCCCCCATAAACTGAAAATCCATAACCCCAATTGCTACGAGAATACCATTTATAGAGAATACTTCTGAGAGAAGTGCTGAACAGATAAGCAATGACGCAATGTCATTATTTGTTAAGAAGTTTTCCAGATTAATGAAAAAGAATCACAGAACATTTCAAAGTCCCAACCGCAATTTCAAAAAGGAATCACCCTCTGGTGAAATGGCATGCTTTAACTGTCGAAAAGTTGGACATTTTATTGCTGATTGTCCAAAACCAGAGAAGGATGACCAGAAGAAGAAGGGTGTCAAACGCAATGATAAAAAGACCAAAAGAGACAGAAAGGCAATGATTGCAGAAGAAAGTAAGTCCAAATGGGCAGACTCAAGTTCTGAATCTTCTGATTCTGAAAGCCATTCAAGTGAAAGCGATGAAGATGAGATCAAATGTCTGATGGCAAATACTGAGTCAACCTCGACATCCGGAGAGGTATTTGACTTTGACTCTGATTAATTTACACGCACTGATTTAGTCAATGCATTACACGACATGGTAGAAGAGTATTCTAGACTTTCTCAATCATTCGAGGAAGTTAAAATTGAAAATCAGAACTTAAGATATCAGAACAGTAAGTTAACTTGCTTGCAAGTAAACAGCTGTAATGATCTACAAGTTGAGATGAGTAAATTAAAAACTGAGAATGAAAGAGTAGTAGCAGATTACCAGACGATGTTTTCGGAAAATCAAAAGCTATCGCTACTGGTGAATGCTTGGAACAAGTCCTCTATTTCATTTGAAAAGATGCAAGAGTTACGAAAACAATCTGGAGACAGGAGTGGTCTCGAATTTTGTAATAATGAAGGCACTTCTGAAACGAATACTAAGCCAAAACTGGATATGTGCAAAGGAAGTACATTCACTTTGTGAAATTCAGTGTGGTACATAAAACAGAAGTACCTACTGCTTCAATTGAGAGGAATATAAAGCAGATGAACAACAGGATGCATTATGGTCTGGGTTATGTTAAACCTAAGGAAAGAGTTGACCAGCGTTCTGGATCCAGTAGAGGATTCAACTCAAGAAGACAATTTTCTATGAAGATTAACAGCTACCAGTACTACAATTCTAGACCTGTTCAAAAGAGATACAGGACAGACAATAGAAACAGAAGGGAAGAACAACTTTTTAAGATGCATAATGTGAGAAATAACAGACCCTTCGTTGCACACACCTCCATGGATACCCGAAGTACAAGAATTGTACAAATGTGGATTCCAAATGGACTAATAAGGCTTGGACCCAAATAGATTGGGTACCAGATAATAAAATTTGTGTTTGCAGGTACAGGTAAAGAAAACCAAGATCAGTAGCTCAATATGGTATTTGAACAGTGGATGTTCCAGACATATGACTGGACAGAAAAGTCTACTATCAGAAATAGTGAGTTGTGCTGGTCCAGAAATAACCTTTGGGGACAAATCAAAAGGTAGAACCGTGGGTAAGGGTAAGATTATCAATGGTAACATCACTATTAAGGATGTGCTCTTAGTTGAAAATCTTTGTTATAACTTGATCAGTATTAGTCAATTATGTGATAGTGGTTTTTCAGTAGCATTCCAGAAGCACACTTGCACAGTCAAAAATGCTGATGACTTTACTGTTCTAACCGGAGTTAGAAAAGGCAACACCTATAAAATTTCATGAACATAGATCATATCATTGCTCCTACATGTTTAGTTGCATCTCTAAGTGATAAACACTGGCTGTGGCACAAGAGATTGAATCATCTGAATTTCAAGTCTATCAACAATCTCAAAAAGCAGAACTTAATCGATGGATTGCCAGACATAAAATTTGTTAAGAATCATGTATGTTCTGCATGTCAACTTGGTAAGCAAGTAAGAACTAGTTTCAAAAATAAAGGCAACAAATCATCCTCAAGATGTTTAGAATTATTGCATATGGACTTATTTGGTCCAATTTCTATCATGAGCTTAGGGGGAATGAGATACACCCTTGTTGTTGATGATGATTTCTCTAGATTTACTTGGGTAATCTTTCTTGCTGGAAAAGATCAAACCAGTAGCCTCCTGATCAAACTTCTGAAAAAGATTCAAAATGAGAAATCAGTCTCTGTCATTAGAATCAGAAGTGATCGAGGTACTGAATTTACTAACAAGGCTCTTGAGATATATCTAGACGAACAGGGCATTCATCATGAATATTCAGCTGCCAGGACGCCTCAACAAAATGGAGTAGCTGAGAGGAGAAACAGAACACTTAAAGAAGCTGCTAGAACAATGCTAGCAGATGCAGACATCTCTCAGCGCTTCTGGGCAGAAGCTATTAATATTGCTTGCTACACACAAAACAGAACAATGATCAACAAGAAAAACAATCAGACTCCTTACGAAATATGGAAAGGAAGTAAACCAAATGTATATTACTTTCATGTTTTCGGTTGTAGATGTTTTGTGCACAATAATGGTAAAAATCATTTAGCTGCATTTGATTCAAAATCTGACACTGGTTTATTTCTTGGATATTCAGCAGTTAGTAAGGCATTTAGAATTTTCAATAATAAAGCACTCAATGTTGAAGAATCTATTCATGTTGTCTTTGATGAAGACAGCAGTGCTCCCGAGATTACTAACATATCTAATCTAAGTAACAGGTTAGACATGGTTCATCTGGAACTAGACAGCTGGCACTCCAGAACCAGCAGCTAAGATTCCAGAACCAGTAGCTGAACTTCGAGAACCAGCAGCTGATATTCCAAAACAATCTAATGCTTTGTATGAAAATAATCTAAATCCTTTTATTTGGAGAAAATCTCATCCTCCATCTTTGGTGATTGGAAATCCAGCAGCTCCGCTAAGGACCAGAAGACAGATGATGAATGAATACATGCATACTGCTTTTATTTCTCAAGATGAACCAAAGAAGATTGAAGAAGCTCTTCTGGATCCCAGTTGGATAGAAGCTATGCAAGAAGAGCTGAATCAATTTTAGAGGAATAAAGTTTGGTTTCTAGTACCTAGACCATCTCACCAAGTTGTCATTGGAACCTGGTGGGTATTCAGAAACAAACTAAATGAGGGAGGAACAGTTGTAAAAAACAAAGCAAGACTGGTTGCACAAGGATTTAGACAAGAAGAAGGAATAGACTATGATGAAACCTTTGCACCAGTAGCTAGGCTCGAAGCTATCAGAATATTTTTAGCCTTTGCTGCTTTCAAAAATTTTAAAGTATATCAGATGGATGTGAAGAGTGCGTTCCTCAATGGTTTACTACAAGAGGAAGTCTATGTTGAACCGCCTCCAGGTTTTTCTGATCATCTGTTACCGAATCATGTTTTTAAATTACACAAAGCATTGTATGGTCTGAAACAAGCACCTAGGGCTTGGTACGACACACTTTCACAATTTCTTATTAATCATGATTTCACCGTTGGTACCGTAGATAAGACTTTGTTTACCCTAGTCAAAAACAAGCACATATTATTAGTTCAGATTTATGTTGATGATATCATATTTGGGTCAACTAACCCCAAATTATGTGCAAAGTTTGCTAAGTTAATGCAGGAACAGTTCGAGATGAGCATGATGGGAGAATTAACATTTTTCTTAGGACTTCAAATCAAGCAACTTGATACTGGAATCTTCATAAATCAAGCTAAGTATACAAAGGAACTACTGAAAAAGTTTGGGATGGAAGCATGTTCTGCTGCTTCCACTCCTATGAGTTCGTCTACCAAACTTGATAAAGATGAAGGGGGAACTCCAGTAGAGGTAACTCAGTATCGAGGTCTTATTGGCTCATTGTTATATCTTACTGCCAGTAGACCCGATATTATGTTTGCTGTTTGTATTAGTGCGAGATTTCAATCTAACCCCAAACAATCTCATTATATTGCAGCTAAACGTATTTTGAAGTACTTGAAAGGAACTCAAAATGTAGGCCTCTGGTATCCCAAGGACTCGTCGTTTAATCTTATTGGATACTCAGATGCTGATTATGCAGGATGTAAACTGGATACGAAAAGCACAAGTGGTTCTTGTCAATTTCTTGGTGATAGGTTGATATCCTGGTTTAGCAAAAAGGAGACTTCCATAGCCATGTCTACTGCAGAAGCAGAATATCTTGCTGGTGGAAGCTGTTGTTCTCAAATACTTTGGATACAACAACAACTTAAAGACTATGGAGTTCAAGCCTCTGAATCACCTATATTTTGTGACAATACCAGTGCAATTGCTATATCGCATAATCCAGTACTCTATTCCAGAACTAAGCACATTGATATCAGACATCATTTCATTAGAGATCATGTGCAAAAGAAGAACATTCGTCTGGAATACATTCCTATTGATCAGCAAGGAGCAGACATATTTACGAAACCTCTGCCTAAGAATAAGTTTTCTTATTTTCGAAATACACTTGGATTGATAGACTTAACTTAATTATTTGTTATCTTCATCTCAGTTATATATATTGTGGCTTAATTTTGTTTGGTTGTTCAGTCTTAATTTGCAGAAAATAAAAGCTGAGCGAAAGAGACAATCAGTAGACAAAATATAAAATTTCATAAATAATAAAAGCGGGGGCGTACATTCTTTACTTCTTTTTTAACGTACTCCCTCCAGAATGCCAACCAAGTGGTCAGCTCTCCAGTGGAGGTACGTAGAAACTCTTCTGAAAAAACAATCTTTTTCAAGGTCCTCTGCTCCTTTAAGAGCATGAGGAGGTAGACGCCATCATCAGAGAAGACGTCTTCGCTGTCAGCACTATGGAGACGTCGATAATACTTCTCCATTGCTACCAGCAGTTTGGTAGTATCCAACAACCCATCTTCAAAGGCGGACTGAAGCTCCTGAACCTTAGTCCAGGTGGCAAGTACTTTTTCCAGCACCTTGTCTTCAATCGCTTGCTTCCTTGCAGCGGTCACCTCTTTCATGAACTCCTCGGCCAAATCAGGACTATTCTCTCTTGTCATTTTGTTTAAAAGTGACTGTATGGCTAACCTCTATGCCTGTATTTTTAGATGATAAACCAGGTTCAAGAGATCGAGGTAATCATAACTTTAGCGTGAAATGCGAAGCGTTCTGAATCAAGCCATCGACGGTTCACTTACCAAGATGTGACATTTAATAATGACATTAATTTAGGGGGAACTTTATTCCGATTATATGTGATTTTTGTCATATGCAGAAGGTGATTTGTCCTTTTAACAAAACAAGGCATTCTTTATCTTCCAGTAGAAGCTATCATAGGACGACCAGCTTCCTTCTGAATTTATCTCATTATCTATCAGTTATTTATTTTATTCAGTTAACATTGAGTTATTTGCAGAAAGGAATAAAGGAACACCAAGTACTTCAACTGAAATTTTATTAGAAACCATTCCAGTACATTGAACGATGCAGAAGTGAAAAATCTCAAGTCTACAGAACCGTCTTCTTATTTAAATAGACTAAGTTTTTCTTATCCTTTATTATTTTCATTATTATTGTCTAACATTCATTAAAAGCAGTAGATAAACAAAATATGTCAAAAAAAAGAACATTCTTTTATAAAACCAGAAGCATTACATTGAGTTTATCTACTACATTTGTGGATATCAGCAGCTTGAAGTACTTTTCTTGTTGCAAAGTACTTCAGCAGAAACCTATCTAAAGACTACAAGGATTTCTAAAGTGAGGATTTTCTTCCTAATCCTTATAACTTGGAAAAGGATGGTCTTCTTCGAAAAGAATCCAGCAAGCTTGGGTCTTGCCAGCACCAATGTATTGGAAAAAGATGTCTTCAAACATCTGCTTACAAAAGACTTCAAGTTGTCTTTGGAATTCCTCTGCTGATTCTGACTCTGGAGAAGACTCCGAGAGATCATCCACACCTATCATTTGAATTAATTTAGTAAATGAATGACTTAGTTTGTGAATGTGCATGCATTTATATAGAGTTTCGAGGAAACTAAAGAGACGGCGATTCAGATATCATATCCCTGCATTTATTAGTTGCATTTATCGAGGGGGAACAGTATCTGAGTCAGACTAAGATTTTTTTATCCTTTTTAGAAAACAGATAGAATGTCTGTCTTTTTGATAAAACAACAAGTCTACTGGTTTTAGCAGTATACGTTACCATAAAACGACAAACTCTCTTCTGTTTTTCTTTTAGCAACCGCCTCGGACAGCCCGCCATTTTTTTTTAAAAAAAAAAATTGAAATGAGTAGAGTAACTGACACACCTATTTCTCTCTCTATATCAACTTTAAACATATCGACACGTGTCCCTATGTTTACTGACGGATGTACATTTTGTTTTTAACCGTTCATTTTCTTTCATTGCCCTTTACGAACTCAGATTATTTCCTTGCATCTATTGTTTTCTCGCATCTACTGCAAATATACCTCTAATCTCTTTCAAACTTAGAAATGGCCGCAGCTTATACTTTGAATGCTTATCATGTGAATTTTGTATCTGTTCTCACCATTAAGGATGAGAACCTTGTTAAGATGTTCAAATCATTGGAAAAATCTGGACTTCGCCAATTCTTGGAATCGCCTGCTATTATCTACAAGTCTGCTCTTCTAGATTTCTATGCCAAAGCAGAAGTTGTCGAAGGAAAGATTAACTTTACACAGGGAGATGCATCAATCTCCATTGATGCTGCATTTCTCGGTTCCACCTTCTTTCTACCGATTTCTGGACTTTCCGAGCTTTCGGATATCACAAAGGAAGAAATGTCTACTGCTTTAACCATCTTTTCAGCTACTGGTGAAGAGCTCTCACCTTCCTGCTTCAAGAAGCTACTGAAAATTGAGTACCAGGTACTCGCTGATATCATGGCAAAAGCCTTGTTGGTTAAGGCTGGAACATTCGACAAACTGACCAAAGAAAAGGTTCAAGTGATGGTGGCCATCACTTCAGAAAATAAAGTGGATTGGGGTCGCTTTCTGTTTCGAATTATGAAGGATATGATTCTAAGGAAAGGTATTGGATTTGCTGTGCAAATCAGTAAGATGTTGAAAGATGCTGGCTTTCCTGGCACAACAGAAGAGGATGGCTCTTCGGTCACCATGACTTATGCTGATAATGTGCTTGCCTTAAGGCCAAAGCCAACAGTTGGTGAATTTGTGGCCATAAAGAAGGAGATTGGGGAATCTCAGACTGAGGGGCAGAAGAAAATCAAAAGAAAAAGAGTTGTGGTTTTGTCTGATTCTGACAAAACGGAATCTGGAGAATCAGCAGCACCCACTCAACAAGCTTCACTGCCTCCCACCCCATCCAAGAAGAAGCCTCGCACCACCATCCGCATCAAGAAAACAGCAGCTCTTGCTGAATTAGAGAATGTTCCTCTTCGACAAGTTTTTCCACCAGTTGTCCCATCCACCAAAGCTAAAGCCGTTGAATCAGGGCCTTCAACTGCTCCAAGTTTCAGACCAACTTCTGGTGTGGTCATTAGAGAATCTGCTACTGGTTCTTCTGCTTTTAAACCAGTAGTCTCTGCTACTTCTGAAAAAGGGAAAGAAAAGATTACTGAGTTGTCTCAGTCACCGGTGGCAACATCAACCATTCAAACAGCAATTGATCTTCATCTGGAAAAAATTGATAATTCAACCAGAGAAGACATGAAATTCTTTGACGATTGGCTCAAGGTAAGAGTCTACCATCCAATCACTTTTTTGAAAACTACTAGTGTTTATACTCAAACTGTTGAAAATGAGAAAAAGTTTTTTGCTGCTGCCAACACACAAAATGTGATAGAAGCCATCAATCGCCGAAGCTACATTCTGGATAAAATCAAACTGCAGAAGATAGACACTATTCTAACAACGTTGAAGTCAAATTTTGACTCTACTGGTCCTACTGCTTTTCATGATCAGAATGTCATTCAAATTTTGTCGGAGCAGCTGACAATTCTATCTGAGCAAATTGTTACTAAGGAAAAGGCTTTTTCTCAGCCTCCAAAATTCAGTGTCACCACTGTCCCCACCATTTTGAAGACTCAGTCAGTTGAGGAACCGGCCAAAGCTTCTTCTGAAGTCAAGGTCTCTAGTACTCCTGCACCCCAAGAAGTTCCTACTCAATCATCCTCTCTGATTCTGTTCATGATCTGGCATCGGTTGATGAGGTGATCGAATCGATTGTGCAGACTCAAGCAGCACAGGATGACACAATGCCCGTTACTTCTACCTCTGCTGATCATCCTCCAGTCCAATCCGTTCCAGAATCTGCAACTGCTACTGCCATTGCTACTGTTACGGCTACTGCTTCTTCATCTCTTCCAGAGCTTGAGCATTTTTCAGAAGCTCATCAAGCTGAAATGGCAACTTTGTTGCATACTTCACCGTCTACTGTTGAGCCACAAGCTATACCTGAACCTGCTGCTGATTTGCAGCAAACAGAAGAAAGGCCAACAGATCAATCTACTGCTTCAGAAGGACCTTCTGCTGAACCAAAACCAGCTGTTATCACTCAAGCAGAAGTTGCACACTCTACTGCTCTTATTATTCCTTCTCTGCAGTCTCCTGAGCGCATCGCCAGAATGGAAGACATTAAACAACGATTGCTTGCAAGAACCCCTTCACCAGTTGTGGAACCATTTGATTTAGAGTTTCAGATTGATAATCTACAAAAGGAGCTACAGAATCTTTCTGATATAGTCAAGCGGCTATCTCGTGAGAATGCCATAGAAATCAGCGGTGCTCAGTTTTTCCGAGACCGTATGTCCAAGGAAATACATAAAACGGCGGAATATGTGCATAAAATGAATGCTGAAACCATTGTTTTTCGACAAGCTATATCCAGAAGTTCCAGTCAGCTCATGATTGCTCAATCTGACATACTTACCCGGCTCACCGAGCATGATGGCCTTCTTTGCTCAATCTCCACCACCATGGACCTAATGGATGCCAAGATCGATTCTCAATCTCAATCTCTCACCGCTCTAAATGATCGAGTTTCTAATCAGGCTCCATATCTAGAGATGTTGACTAATGGCATTCACAACTTATCTGGGCGAATGGATGACTTAATTGCTAAGGTCATTGCCGATGATGCCAAAAAGGGGGAAGAAGATAGAACTGGAGCGAGTAGCAGCAGACCTCATTCTTCTGGAAGGGATCAAAATCCAGATGAAGCTACTTTCAGAGATATTGGAACAAATTAGTTTTATTTTCTTGTCTTAACTAATTTGTGCTTTACGTGATTTTTCTGGATAATAACTGTTTTTATCTGCTTCGTAATCTGTTTTATCTATTCATCTTAACATCTAAGGAACATCTAGGTTTTGGCATCACCACAAAAGGGAAAATTGTTAGACTTAAATTTGTTGTGGAGATGCTAGTAAAAGTGGAGATGCTAGTAAAAACCAGTAGATGTTGGCTTAGTACAAAACCAGTAGATGTAAAATAGCAGAAAACCAGAAGCACTTGTATCGAGCTAAAGACCAGTAGCAGCACTTGTCAAGTACTGCTTCTTAGCTAAAATCATAACTAGAAGGGATACAAAACTTGAAATATACACTAACAGAATTTTGCGTATCTCAAAGTCTTTAAATATTACCGTTGATCTATTAACGTGATAATAGCATTTATTGCTTCATTAAATGCCATTAAATGTTGTACGAAAACATTTAAGACGGTTTACCATTTTTAGTATGAACTGAGACTGATTGCTTTAATGTATTCTGCAGGGTCCATTTTCGGCAATAAAGCTGAACCACTAAAAAGTCAAAAGAGCTGTTCAGATTTTAACGTTGGATAAAGTCTATATATATGGAGACGAAGCATTTTTCAAGAGAGAGAAGTGGAACGAATCTAAATCAAAGAATATCATTTGAGCATCGCTAGAACTTTCAGTCATCCCAAAAGCTCAACACTGAAAAAGCAGCACACGCTTCATTGCATACTCTTGATCATTGAGATCATATTGTGCTAGCTATTTTCGTTATATCTTCTCAAGCTATTCACTTCACTATTTCATTGATAGAAGAATTTGTAACTGGAAAAGAGTCTTTTCCAGAACTTAAGATCATTCAAGAAGTTGAGTTGTAAAACTAAGAGTTTCGATAGGCGAAGGGTAAGTCCTGTTGAAGTGGGTGTGTACAACTGTTATATTGTATTCACCAAAGTCTTTTAATGATACCTTCTGGAAACAGAAGAAGGGGAGACGTAGAAGATTCATATTCGAACTTCCAGAAACAAACCTTGTGTCATCTACTGTTTTTCTGTTTTACTATTTTTCACCTACTAACCAACAGATCGTTTCCGCACATTATCTTGTGATCTGCTGGTCTTTAAACTTGAACAAGAATCTGCTAGTATCTTTAACAGGACTCTAGCACATCATTCCGAAAAATCGGTTAAGTTTGCCGTTGAGTTTATTCAACCCGCCCCCCCCCCCCCCCCCCTCCCCATTCTAAACTCAACCCGATCCTCAACAAAGGCATTACTTACCTATGGAGGAGTCAGTTCCACGAAATTTTGGGACAAATTATTAAGAGATGATCCAAATACTGGCAAGCCTTATGGCTATGAAACTCTTCAACAGATGGAGGACAAAATTTCTTTATACCGGAAAGATTTTAATAATAAACAAGAAAAAGAGAAAGATTCTATGTGTCCATATAAGATTTTGACTCAGAAATATTCTGATGATTTATTCAAAAGAAAAAATGATTGAAGTTTATATTGAAGAAATGAAGAAATATCTTTATAAGAATATTGGATGTTGTGATTCCAAATCGGACAAATCAATGGATTCAGAATAAAGCGAGAATCAATTTATTCATCTCATGCAATTGCAAGAAGCACAAGACCCAGAGGATGATATTCCTAATTTTTCTCATATCAGTGACATTTTTGAAAATTTAAAAAATTCCATAAAAGATAATATTAAAGATGATTAGGATATTCATCTTTAATAAAGTTGATGGGATATCACAAGTTGGTGGAATATCACTGTAGAATTTTTAATTTTTGTAACCATGTTACTATTTGCTTTTATAAAACATTGTATTGTTTATATTTTTAGTTGGAATCCGAGGTTTCATGTTCGGCTCTTCCCTCTATAAATAGGTGGTAGTTTGTTATTTGTAAGGACGGTCGAGTTTGCTTCCCTCTATTTTTTCTCTGTAAACAACCCTTCTGCATAAATAAAAACTTCGAGCTTTTTGATTATAACTTTGTAAGTTTACTCTTTTATTTATTTTGCTTTTATTTACTATTTTTATCTTAGTTTTTTAAGAGAATAGGCTGAATGACAGGCTAGAACACTCGTGCTAAATTATTACCTTACTATGACATGATCTATATTTATTCGTAGCTTGGAATAAGATTGAGATAATAAAAGATTTATTTAAATTTTAGAATTTAATGTAATATAAGGGTTTTTTGGTTAGAACATAAGGTAAAAAGATGAACCAAGAAATGGTAAACACAAGGTTCGAGTTTAACAAGGAAATAATAAATTCATATTGTAGCCCTTCAGCCTGCTTAGCCGAGAGATGGCGTTTAAGGCGTTTATGGGTGATTTTTTATGAATTTATGTTTCTAAGGTGGACCTCGTTAAAATCATCTGTTGTTTAATTTCTTTGGTATATCTTTAATATATCCTTTTATGTTTTGTTAGAATTTAAATGTCTCCTTTCTTAGATCAGTTTGAGTTGAAGATGATATATATGCTGGAAACCAATAACCTCAATGTGTGTAAAAATTATTAAGGAAAAATTTGGTAAAACAACGCCGCGTATCAGATTCAATTTCATTCCAAGCGTAATTTATTGTATCGATATATAACGAATATGTTTTTCTATTTTGTGGGGTTCATATACATATAGAACGATAAAACATCACATGATAGACAAAGTGAAACAGATAATTATGCATACTAATTTTAATAGTTTATTACATAAAATAAATATTGATCGTGTATTGCACAAATGAAATAGTAGTCCATACAAAAAAAAACTCACACCAAGAATAACTGAAGACCTAAATGAACATTTACAATTAACAAGATCGGTTCTGCGATAATAACAATTTGATTCAATAAAGGTATAGATAATAGATATATATCTTACAATACATAGGAAGCATCCGAATAAAATACACTTTGCAATATTAATTGACGTGAATTATTAATCATACAATGTAAATTTAGTGAAGGAAGAAAACATATATTGCATTGCGTTTTTAAAAATTGATGTGTTATTCCAATACTTGACATAATAATTACAAGTAATAGATAATTTATGTTTTCTCAATTTCTTGTAATAAAAAAAATCCTCTTCATAATGGATTCGTCCAAAGAAAAAAAAATTATGCTTTTAAAATTATTTTCAGTGGATTAGAAAACTTTTTGCGAGATATATTTTTATCAATTATTAATTTTTGAAGTTTTTTTTTGGATAATAGAAATCATTAATGTCTGTTTTAAACAATTTAATATCATCGAAGTTGAAGGGCACAACACAAATGGCTGGAAAATCAAATTTTTTCACTAAAAACGCTCCATTTTCTACTCTTAGAACCTTGTCGGTCGACCAACGTCTTTCCAAGTTCAGCCTCCTCCTATAACCATGGTTTGCAGGAACGGTATCGGAACGGCCGTTCCGGAACGGGAACGAGGCCCATCTTGATGAAGTTCCAGGGTGTGAAAGTTGATGCTTTGGGTCGTCGTTATATAGATAGAAAACGCCGTGTTATCGGTGGAACTACACGGATCGACGAACGGCACGGAACGGAACGTTAAAAAGAAAAAATAAAGAACGATATAAAGAAAACAAAAGAAATACAGGAGGGGTCATTAAAAAATATATGATCTATTTAAAATTTAATTAAGTAAAAGGGATTTTGAATTTTTTAAATCAAGAAAAGCGCTACGGTCTTAAAAAATTGGGTCGAGTCCTCGACCCACCTCGGGGTCGAGCTCTTTTTTGGGTCGAGCTCGCCCTTCACACCTGGGTCGAGCTCGACCTAGGTCTGAAGAGTGGGTCGAGCTCTACCCAGCCACTCTTCTTGGTCGAGTTGGTCGATAGATGCAAAATATCTTTTCAAATAATGTCTCCAAGTGAACCTACATCTACGATATATCTTTTCAAATAATGTACTGTAGAACCCGAAAGTCAGATTACGTATAAGCCATACATGATTGCTACTATTTAAATTACTATTTAAATTAAAAATGAATATTTATATAAATATGAAGTGTTTTAATTATTTAGTAAGTAGATGTTTAGTTTTATCTTTTTAAGATAAATACGCGAGGTCGGACCGGAGTTTGGAGATTAGGGATAAGATTAATAATAAGAAAATATTCCTAAATTTAATTTTAGTCAAAGAATAATTTAATTTAAAGAAATAGAATGTTTTAGGATTCATTTAAATTAATTAGAGCTAAGTTATTAAATAAAGTTCTTTAGGTTAATATTTAATTAAAGCTTAAATTAAAATATGTAAACATATGTGAGTGAATTAATCTAGGTATAAAATATTCAAGAAATTAAATATAACATTTAAATACTTAAATTGTTAAACATGCAATGCCATACAAGAGTTCATTTTAAATTAAGGTGTAAATCCACTAAATTATATAATAGATGTATTAAACCTCAAACATTTAGAATACAAGATTTAAACAATAAAATACCATGCAAATTAATAATAATAATTTTGGGTCCAACATTTAAAATATTTCAAAGGTTGGTAACTCTCAAGTCAAACCATCTTTAATTGCACTTCACGGTGTATTCATTTCCCATTTTTTTGTAATTCACTAAATAGTAGTAAATTAAATACTAGAACCCACATCATTCTCCTCAAACCATTTTCTAAGCAAAACTAACGTACACATGCAGTAGGAATAAGAAAGAAACCAACGGCATCAAGGGAATAAGGAACAATTCAAATGCTATTCAACTCCTTCAATTGTAACCTCCCACCTTAATGTATATTATTACACCTTTATCACCCCTTATAACATTCAGCTTTATTGTCCAGCAAACCCACGTTTTCACCTTTGAAAAATATCAGAAATAGGCTACTGAAACCGTGAATTAGCAGCAAGAATGGAAGAATAAAATCAAATACAGCAAGGTGGAAGAAACAATTCAAATTCTTGACTTGTAACTCCCAAACTAAAGGCATATAATGACACCTTTAACACCTATTATATTATTCACCTTCATCACCTACATTCCCCACAACCTCACCTTCGAAAATTAGCAGAAAACAGCAGCTTAAAAATCGAGATCAGCAGCTGAATCAAAGAAGAGAAAACAACTCCGTTCCGTCGCGTCGCATTGTCGTTTTGATTTGTTTTTGTCAAAACAAATTCCAGGCATGTATATATTACTTTTTTGCTCTTCAATCAAGTCATAGTAGATATTTTAAATCAGTATATGTTCATATATCAAGTGACACAACACAATTTGACAGCAAAACATTTGAAAGAAATCTGTACAGCTTTTCGTTTTTTTGATGGTGCTTCACGGCTACTGTAATTTTGTTGGTTTCAGGATGATGTTCGGTTCCAGGCTTCCATGGCTGCTTCTAGGCATTAAGTAGAATGTGTTAGAGTGTTTTTGGCTCAATTGTTTCGGTCCATACACCCAAGAACAAAGAAATTACAGCAAGTTCTTCTTATGTGCAGAAATGAACCTTGGTTACTTTCATTGAGTTGTTTAAGTGGGGAGTTCGAACCTTGGCTGTCCTAGGACCGTAGCCATGGTTAGAACCCTTCCTTAACATGTCTAGGATGTGATCAAATCATTTTTTTAAAGCTGGGTTCACAGATCCATAAAAATTTTACCAAAACAATACAAGTTCAATTCGGCTATCTTCTTTTGCTGTGTGAGTACTCTTCAGTTTTGGTGTGTTGTATGGATGATGGTTGGCTCCCAGCCCATAACCATGGTTCATACCACACTTTATCATGTCAAAATCGAGCCAAGGTTAATGATATAACACTGGAACGAAGATTGACAGCAAAACAAGTCAATATCTACACCACTGCACAGATTTGGTGCTCTCGGTTGATACTTTCTGTTGTCCTAGGTGTTTGCTTGGGTTTTGGTTGGCTTTTAGCCCTTAGCAATGGTCCAAGCCATGTCTTAGGATGTTGGTAAGAGTCTCAGGTTGGTGGTTCAAGCCAATGGTCATGATAGTTCGGATTTTTCCCCTGCATACATGCAATAGCCGCTGCTGTATTTTAATTTTTTTACAGCAGACTTGAGTTCGGTTTCTGAGGTTGGTATGAGTTCTTAGTTGGCTTTTAGCCCATTGCCTTGGACTAGGACGACCTTAATGAGTTTAGGAAATTTGTGTTTTTGGCCGTTCGTGGTTTGGTCGAGTTTAGAGGTCGTACGAGAATTTACGGTGAAAGGTGCCAAAATGACTCTCGAAAGAGTGTTTTATGTTTTTGGATTCCATTCACCAATTTTCGTGTACAGTTATCATCATGCATATTTTTCAGTATGTTTGGGATATTTTTAATCATGGTTAAACGTCGGTTTAATGTTGGTTCAGGGTTGGCACGAAGCCATGATTAAAAATCAAGTTATTGGTTCTAATCGTCTCATTTTTGGTTCTATTGTTAAGTTTTTGTCAAGTTAAGATTTATTGCATGTGTCACATATTAGAAGTAAGTCGCAGCAAGCCTGGGAACGATCCAACTCATCCGGTAAAAATAAGGTTATAATTATGTTACGTGCATAAAAATATAAAATGTTTATTTTTGAGATATATGATATATGTCTTGTGGCCACCTTATGCTTATGGGTTTGGAAGTCGGTAGGCGCAACTGAGGACCTCTCCACCCGGTGACTTACGACCGGTTTATGATTATGTATGGGTACGGACATCCAGTCCAAGGGCTGTGATTGATCTCTACCGTCCCAATATACTGTGGTTTAGTCTGATCAGGCACTCACGTTATGTTATGGGCCACTTGCTTAGAAACATTATCTCTACCAGAAAAATTATGATATGTTATGACAGAGCTCTATTGAGCAAAGCTTTTTTTACGTATGATTTTCAGATATGCACGTAGTTATAATTATTCATAATACGATTTTCACCGTACGCTTTACGATACTTTATTTTTACGTTGCATGCGATTTTATGATATATTTACTTGTTATTCACGATATATACATGTTGAGTCCTTAGACTCACTAGACTTGATTGTTGTAGGTATTGATGAGGTCGAGACCGCGGGCGGAGACCAGTGAGCGATCTTGGGACAGCAGTAGTAAACTCGAGGACCTCATGATTTAATTTATGCTCCTTTTATCATTCAAACTCGATTTTAACATGTTGGATTATTTTTAAATTGTTGTTTGAAATACAATGTTGACTTCCGCTGTTATTTTAAAGTTAGAATTATTTACATGTTTATTTTATAAATTGGGCAAGTTATTTATTTATTTAGAAAAATTTTAATAATTCCTGCAAAATTATGAATACGAAATACGGGCCTTTACATGTACATTGCTGAAACATCTCCTTATTCGTTTTCTTAAAATGTACTAGAATTTTTTTTTTTAAACCTCACTTAGCATCGGCCGAACCATAAAATATTTTTGACACCATTTTATAAATAAAACATCTAACTAGTACTTGAAAATCCAAAGAGCAATAGTCAGGACAATAAATCGTAAAGCGTTTTACCAAACCTAAAAAGCAATAAATATTTGAAAAGTGTAGCTCATACTACCTCTCAAAAACCTCTCATAAGCATAAAGTAAAATGTCGTAAAAATCTTTAACTTAAAGTCATAAACTTAAATGCGGAAATAGAAGCGCTAGTCCTCGGGTTATGTGCACCGACAGTCCAACAAGTCACTCGTCAAGACCTCCAATATCATTGCTATTTATATCACCTGCATCAACACACCTATTGAGTCTAAAGACTCAACACATCATATCCTTGATAACAAGTAATACGTAATACAGTTAACATATAACAGTGAAAAATACTTGTACTTAAAATATCATTTTCATGAAGATGCATAAACTTAAACATTTTCGTAAACATTTTCATGATGCATAAAAACATTTTCAAAAGACATAAACATATCACTTAAACATATTCATATTCATGTCCATATTCGTATTCATATTCATGTTCGTGTTCATGTTCGTGTTTGTTGAATTCAGATCGTGATTGTGACTCTTATTCTTGATCGTATTGAGCGATTGATTCATCTAGAGAAAACCACAGTACTGGGCGGCGGGGACACCAGCAACACTCTCACCGGTCAACTGGGCCTTGATCTACGTATTAACATATTCGTATTCGTATCACATATTCATATTCGTATCCGTATCCAAGGAAACACGATCGTCGGGCTCCCACTGGGACCATAACCCTCACGATATTTCCAACATGTACTAGTCACAATCCCTTCACTTCCTTCAACATGTTATCATCACTTAATAAAAATCATGTATATGCATATCGTTTTATTTTTGAAACCAAGCATGCAACATATATTTTAAATGTCAAAGATTAAACCATAAAAATCCATGAACATTTATAATAAACATTTTACATAAAAATCCCTAAACATATAAAATAATCATTTAACATGTAGCAATTCATAAACATTAAAAATAATCATATTAGCATATAAAATAGCATTTAGGACACTGCCATGACGTTTACTAATTTTTAGGTGTAAAAAGACCGTTTTACCCCTAGACTCGACATTTTACGTTTTCGACTTTATCTTGATTTCATGACTCTAACATGTCCCAAATAATTATTTAAGCCTACATGAATTTTTTCATATTTTTATTTAGCTTAATTCGATGACTTTTAAATAAATATTTAAATGTGATGTATTAATGCGTTTTAATCCCGAATTAAACCAAACCTTAATATAAAATTTCCAAATTAAAACTTAGACTTCTAATAATTATTTAAGCTTAAACCTAATTTTTCATAATTTTATAAAACTTAAAACTAGGCTTTTCAATTAATTCGTTAATTAACGTTTCGTGCGGCGATTAAATCTCGAATAAATCCAAAACTTGTTATTTTGATCCCAAATTTTTAACATAACCATTTTATGATTTATTCTACCCTTCCAAGTCATGAGCCACCCCCGTGGACCCATGGGTTCAATTTTAGTTTTATTATTTTTGTTTTTGACACACCGACGAACATACCGAGCCATCTCCTAATTTACCAGAGCCACGCCCGAGCCACCTTGAACCAAAACCTAGACAACCCACCTAGGGACCCTCCTGACAAAGCCCATCCCGAAATACCAGCCTTGGCCCTCTCAAAAGCCTCCTGGAACTGGACCCAAAAATCTGCCTATGTGTGTGAGTCTCCTTGTATGTCTAGAACTCCTAACCCAACTAGGACTCTCCCAGCCGAGCCACCACCGAGCCCACCTGACCCTAACCATCCCTGGACCACGCCCAGACCAAACCCAGACCGACCCAGCCCCTGGACCCTGCGCACGAGCCACCTAAAGAAGGCAGCACCTGTGCGTGACTCTAATGATGCAACCCTCACGTTTCTGTTACTAGGCCTCTAACCATCAAACCACCCCTTGAACCAGCCCCTCAAGCACCCTTCTAGGACCCTAAGGACCTAACCTAGCCCAGCCCAAAGCCCCTGGCCGAGCTCACAATCCATCTGCGCGAGCTGTCCACCTGCGCCTCTCGCATGCATCCTCTCGGGTAGGAGTCCTTCTTGGCAAGGACTCCTCCCAGCCCACTTACTCGAGTCCTCGCATGGCTAGGACTCTTTCCTTGACTCCCCCTTGGTCTTAGCTCGGTCCTGGTCCCAACTAAACCCAAGCTAAGCCCCCAACTCGTGAAAACCGAACCATAAGATCATCCCATGACAGATTTGGTTCTAGCTTTGCGTGTTCTGTTTCGTGCAGGGTTTGTGGCTGGTTCTAGGACTCTAAATTCATGAAAACAATGCTTGAACATAACCTATATCATGGCAGCCCCTTACACAATACAAATACATGATTTTGGTAAACAAAAACTCAAGTTTAGAACCCATGTGCATGCAATTTCGAAAATAATTATCATGGCTCTTGATTTTTCATTCAAAACATGCAATAAATCATAATATGGTGTGATGATGTTTTGAAGGAAAGAATAGGCATGCCTTTGCGTATTTAACGGACGAAAAACCGTTGACGATCGCGAAGAAACGGCGACGAGAAAACGACGGCTTGAAACCCTTGCAAACTTTCAATTTTTTTCTTCAAAATTGTGGTGTGTGTGTCGTGTATATGGCTGATGGGGAGTGTTTTGAGTTGGTTGGAGTGTGTGGCCGTGAGTATGGTATAGGTTGGGGAGGGTTCCATATATTTATACACTAATTAACTCACCAATTAAGGCTTAGGCCTAATAAGAAAAGTTTAGGCCCATTAAGCTCCTTAGTGTTTAATTAAAATATTAAAAATAATTTTTGTTTTATAAAGTTTGTGAATTTATTAGCCGGGTTGCCAAAACATCTACATTTTTGTTGAAAAACCATCACCGATAAAATTTACGTCCCGGCGTATAAAATCACCTCAAAACCTCTTATTTTCAAAAATACTAAAAAGGCATCATCCATATTTTAAATAATTAAAATCAATTATTTAATAAAAACATTTTCTATTTTTCAACCATCGGTCTCCGTTCCTCGATCGCAACTCTAATAACCTTTTAAAAATAAATTTTAATGCAACCATGTAGAAAAATATATTTTAAACATACAAATATGCACAACATAATTAATTAATGCAATTAAAACATTTAATTAAAATACACAAGAAATTTAATAATTGCATGCATGTGGTTCGCGTGGACTTCTAAATTTTCGGGGCGTTACAATTGCATTGCTGTAAAGTAGTTTATTATTTGATTTGAAAGCACTATGTAATGCTTAAATTTACCATTTTCTTGATTTGCATATCACACACATATCCATACTCAATTTTGCAGCTAAAATTATGCCGTATTCATAATTATAAGGTATGAATATATTGTGTTTTATTTTGAAGTAATACATTATATTTCTGAAAGCAGAGCACAACGGAATTTTTGAAAAATCATATTTTTCAAGTAAGAAATTCGAGCACCCCTTATTGTGTGTAGCAAATAACAAAAAACACAAAAATGTCATACATAGAATGTTTTATAATTTTACCTATCAATCACAAAGGATTGATGATGGCTCAAACCAAGTTGTTAAACAACTTAGCTCTTCAATGGCTAGGCAATATACAAGATTCCTATGAGCACTCGTTGCACAAAAATCAAGCTCACCACCAACAAGGAAGATCCCCTCTAATTTTGCACTAGAAAAATTAGAGGATTTTTCTTTGAAAATGATAAGCTTCCATCAACAATTGAAGAAGCAAATATTGAGGGAAAAAGAAAGAATATTTCGGTCATGAGGATGAGGAGAGAAGGGAAGGATTATTTTTCTTGGTGCTTGAAAAAGTAAAAAGTTGCATGTTCATGTCATGCTTTGTTTATTGAAAAAGTTGCCTCCAACTCTTCACCTCCCAAGCATGCATTTTATTTGGGCTTGTAACAATTACAAAGCCCATGGACTTTAATTTAAATATCTCAAACAAATTTGAGACCAATTAAACCTTACTTGAATTTTCTCAAGCCCACTAGTTGAATAATTATTTCTAGTTGGGCTCTACAAGACCCAATGTTATTTAATTAATTCAACACTTGAATTACTTTAATTATTTGGACTCTACTAGGTCCACTAGTGTTTAATTAATTCAACACTTGAATTAATTTAATTTTAGTCCATAACAATGTTTATGAAAATCACAATTTTCAAATACATTATTCACTTGGCCAACTTCTAATTTAGGAACATTTCTACAAATTAAAAGTTACATTCCCCTTATAGAAGTCATACTTCTAATTTTCCTTGTGCTTATAAACTCCTTTATAAGTCGTTCAACACATTGAACTATTTTTCTTCTCAACGAGATCTAGAAAGTTAGCACTTGTGTGGCCCTCAATGGTTCAATGATACAACTAGCCGTAGGTTCACATCTCAACGTGATTCGGGACTAAACATGTCCTTATATGAGCATACCCCAGTTGCTCCATTCTTACTTATCAACTCCTTGATAATAAGAACGTCAGAACTCAAGTCTGATAGTACCCAACCAATCATGTTAAACGCCTAGCAGCATCGCTTACATGATTTCCTAAATATCAAATGATAGTGCCTGCAAGAACCAATCTATTATGGTTAGCGTACAGTACGGTCCATTCACTCATATATCCCGATCGATTCGACAACTATTGGTATATCGAGAGCTGTCAAAAAATCGATACTATGTGTCATGTCGTAGTTGTATCGATGGTATAATCTATGAAACCCCTTTCATAATTACCACCAACACTCTGATCATAGATTTCAAACTACATACACATGAAATCACATAGGATATCCATACCCGAAGGTAAATGGTGAATCCCCAATTACAATGCATCGACTCCTATAAGTTTCGACAAAACATCGAACATTGCCACCTAATGAACCCATGAGAGTCGGTAAACAAGTCAAAGTGCAATGCTAGCATATAGAATCTCAATGTTGTCCCAGGTCATAAGGACTAATGGTGTACAACCATAAACTAGAACGTTTCCACTCAATAAGTGAGAACCACATGGAAAGTCCTTAATGGAGGGTTGTTCAGTGCACTCTACAAGGAGCACCTATCTGCATGTTCGGACATCACAATGTCCCCTACCAATGAAACATGGTACTCACATCGCAGATACTAGTCTCGAACTCGAGCGGCCTATATCCTTCTTAGCGGCGACTGAATCGACTAGGAACTGTTTAGAATATACAGTATTCCAAATATGAGTTTCATGATACTCATCATATGAGCATCTCATATTCTTTCTACTATTTGTATATTCAAGGACTTTATCTATGCAACTAGCATGGGTATACAGATAAAGATGTGTCAAAACAATAATTTCAAATATAATTAATATAAAATTGTTTATACATAGAGTTTCAACATGAACCCTCAGCCAACACTTGGCTCGACGGGCACCTACTCCAACAATTACTTTATCTTTTGTATTTATAATTTCGAAGTTGTTGAAATTTGATAAATATTTGGGCTTTTGGTGTTTTGTTTGAATTTTTAATTTTGTATAAGTCAATATAAGTATTCTAAATCCTTGCCTGGTGTTTTCTAGAATTCTGGAAATTATAAAGTTATTATTTACGTTCAATGGCACGAAATTTTATAAGGTACGCTATCTTCTTTCTTCTAAGTAAAATATTTTTCTCAGTCGATATTTTCCGTAGATTGTATTAATCAGTTTACTTTTTGCATCTTCGATAACAAATATCATGGATCACTAAGTATTTTGAAGAATGCCTCCAAAACTTGATATTGGTTGGGAGTTTGGTAAAACCATTGGAGATAATCGAAAGACAATACAATGCAAATTTTGTGGAAAAGTTGTAAGCGGAGGAATTACAAGGTTAAAACAACATATTGCATATGTTTTTGGAAATGTTGAGTCATGTAGTAAAGCTCCAAAGGAGATATTATTGATGCTACGGAAACATCTTCAAGAGACTAAGTCTGAGAGAAATCTAATCAAAAAGAAAAAAATTGCAGTAAGTGCAATTCAACATAGCATACATAAATTCGATAGTGCCAGTGGCAGTGAGGATTATTATAGATTGGATAATATCAATGGAGAAACTTTAGAAGATGTGGAAAATAAAGTATTGCAAAAAACAATGAAAGAAAGTCGTATAACAAGAGCATTCGAGGAGGAGATGTGTAACCGATATGGTTCAGTTAAATTAAATATGTTATCATTTTAATTGATGAACAACCATATTTAATTTCAAAAATATTTATTACTCTATATTCTTGAATTTCAGAAAATTTTGGTGGTAGTTCATCACTTGGTACAAATAACAATTTTAGAAAAAAAAATGCATCGTAGCTTTAGCGTAAGAAAGGGAGTTCAGCTACCATCGAAAGGGGTTAATTCTTATATGTTTCCATCAAAACGAAATAGTATAAAAAAATTGGTTTGCTCCTGAAAAGGTAAAAGAAGTTGTGAAGGCTATTTCAAAATAGTTGATATACAATGTAATTCCATTTCATGCAGCATACATCGGTCCATACTATCAAGCAATGATTAATACCATCGCAGATGTTGGACCAGGAGTACAAGGTCCTTCAGAACGTCGAATAGGTGGTGTTTTTTTGCAGGAGGAGGTAGAATATATTACTGGATATTTAAATACATTAAAATAAAAATGGCCGAAATATGGATGCACAATAATGTGCGCTGGTTGGAGCACACGTAACAAGCATCCTATCATCAATTTTATGATATATTGCGACCGCAACATGATATTTCATAGATCAGTGGATTGCACCAACAAAAAAATGACAGTTCATTTTAAATTCTCTCTTTTGAATAAAGTTATTGACGAGATTGGAGAGGAAAATATTGTACATGTGATTACAGATAGTGAAAGTGCAAATAAGGCTGTTGGGTCAGAAATTGATGATTGAAAGACCTCACTTGTTTTGGTCACCTTGTGCTGCACACTGCGTTGATTTTATGCTTGAAGATATTGGTAAGATGTCGAAGGTAAAAAAGTGCATTGACAAAGCAAAGCAAATAACAAGTTTTATATACAACAACGATAAAATCATTAACTTAATGAAAATCTACACAAATGATCGTGAATTGTTGAGACCTGGAATCATCCGCTTTGCTACAAAATTTATTTCTTTAGAAAGTCTCGTCCAATATTGCCAAGATTTGAAGATATTGTGTACTTCAATTGAGTGGCAGAAGTACAACAACACAAGCAAGAGAAGAAAAGATGCTGAAAAAATTGCAGCAATCATTTTGGACACTAGATTTTGGAAGAAGGCTCGTGACATATGTGCAACTATGGAACCTCTTGTAAAAGTTTTGAAGTTTGTTGATCAAGACAACAAGCCAACTCTATTCATTATTTATGAAGCAATGGATAGAGCTAAATTGTTTATAAAAGAAAGTGTAAAAGACTGGCAATTGTACTGGGATGTGATTGATGAACGTTGGTATAGTCAATTACACCAACACCGACATGCTTCAGGTAAACTAGATGATATTTATGTAAATTTACATAACTTATAAATTCACTATTTTAGTTATCATTATATATATATTAAATATTTTTGTGTTTTTAGCATATTTTCTCAATCCAATGCTCCAATATTCTGGAACCCGTGTTTATACCGATGATTAAAGGTTGTAGTCAAGAGACTAGAACCTGATTTAAATGCACAAGATTCAATAATTAGCAAGGTATGATATTTATACAATTTTCACAACATTTTTCATACCCAGTATACTATATTTTTTTATCAAACATGTTTTACAAGTTAAACTGTTCACGGAAAGAATGGGAGATTTTGGATCCCCACTTGCCAAAACAAGCGTTAAAAAAAGTCTTCCAGGTTTGAACCTCTTTATGTTTTTCGTAAACATTAAATGATACAACGTATATCATTTGTTCTTTTATCAGCTGAATGGTGGAATGATTATTGTGAAGAAGCTCCCCACTTGAGAAAAATTGCAGTTAAAGTCCTTAGCCAGACATGTTCATCTTCTAGCTGTGAGAGAAATTGGAGTACATGGTCCCTAATACATACTAAGCTTCGCAACCGTTTGGCGATAGAAAAGTTGCATAAATTGTTATATGTTCATTACAATATGCGATTAAGAGTACGTAATTTGATGCATAAAAATGAAGTTGATGATTATTATAGTCCTATAGACCTTGATCACATATTCAAAGATGATGATATTTTAAATGAATGTACAAGAGATAATGACTCCTCTGTATTGCAAGATGATGAATTAGAATGGTTAGATCAAGGCCATGAAATATCAAATGCCCAGGATCACAACATGATTTTAGTGGTCAAATTCATTCTAAGAATAACAACAATGAGGGCACCTCAAGAGTATCAAAAGGCAAAGGAATTATATCTTCTGATAGTGATGAAACTGACAATAACAGTAGCAGTGACATTAGTGATGATAGTAATGATGGAAACAATGGTGAAAGTGGTAAAAAAAAAGCAACACGATGACCAAACACATCAAGATGATCAGCATGATACTGGAATGACATGGGCACGAGGGAAAGAGAATTATTATGCCACGCAAGACACTGATCATGGGTATCGCCCTCGGATAGAGGAACAACGTCATTTTTTAGAAATTTTGTCAGGGTTCTCGAGTGCCGAAGACAATGAACATTTTAGTAGATATTCACATTCATATATGAGTGTTGAGAAACAAATAAAAAATCTTGGCTTGGGGGGTAACCAACAATTTCAATCCAGAGATGGTTATAGATCAAGAAATTACCATTGGGGCTCTCAACAATTTGGTTGTGGTGCCATTGGATATAACGAACCTAGCTTTGGGTATTCTCATAGTTATAATACTAGACATGATCATTCTTCATTTAATGCAAGTGGAATTAGAAATTATGGATTTGATTATGAGCCATCTCAATATACTAATCACATGAATAACAAATTTAAAGAGTGTTCTAATAGTAGACAAAATAGATATCATGACCACCAATCATTCGCAGCAGGTGATGTTAGACATCATGACCATGGATATGTATCTTCAAGTGAGGCTAATAATTCTTTTGGGCGAGAATTTGGAGACCGTCATCGTCATGATGAAGCGTTATTAAATCCACATTCATTACACCACATCGACTCCGTTTCGAATTCCCGATTCAATCAATATCCTGGTGGACAACACAACACATATTTATATCCACGACCATATGGTGAAGATCGATTTTCTCAGTTGAATCTTGAGGGAGAGTATACTGATGATTTAGTTCATGCACGTCACTCTTCTTGGTATTAGTTTCGATGGTATAATATTTGCGGGTATTTTTCTATTTTAATATTGTCATATAGTATGTCAATATATCATTTTTCAATCAATTTATATTAAGTTATTATTGTCATTTTATTCTCATTTATATAGTATATATAATTTAATATGGTTAACAGTAATTTGACTAGGAACGCTGGAAAACACATCAATTGATCTAAGATGATGAATCTCGAGTCTACTTCCCGCTCCATCCATCAAAGAAAGAAGAGCTACACTGAGATTTAGCTATTTATCCTGAGAAATTTTCATCAGAATGTGTAATAATAAAATAACTAAATTGATTGAAAAATTTTGATTTTAGTTTATGTATTTTAGTTGATGTTAAATAATATGTAACTCTAAAGTTTGATTCCAATTTGGGTTAACATATGTATCTCCAATTGAATTTTTTTCAAAAGTTTAATTGATTATAACCCAAAATTTTCTTAATAGTATATTTGTAAGGTCCAAAATTAAAACGCCGTAATCCAACTGCATGCAAATCTAGGGAAAATAGGAAATATTTAATTAAAGTAATTTAATTGCTTAACTTGATTATGTTTGTCATGTTTATATGGTTTTTAAGTAGTTTTCTACTTGAATGCATAGAACTGTATTTTTAAAAATTATTCGAGATGCGTTAGAGAAACGGAGACCGAGAGCTGAAAATGGAGAATATTTTTATTAAATATTTGTTTTTAAAATAAGGTTTGATGATTTTTATTATTTTTGAAAATAAGGAGTTTTGAGGTAATTTTATACCCCGAGACGTAAATTTTATCGGTATTCGATTTTCATCAAAAATACGAATTTTTTGTCAATTCGGCTAATAATTTCACGAACTTTACTAAACGAAATATTTTATTAATGCACTAATGGGCTTAATGGGCCTAACTAATCATGTTAATATGCCTAAACTATTATTAAGTATTTTGATTAAATATAAAAGCCTAAACACTACCCCATTATTTTAAAATACACGTCTCCCTCACCCCCTAACAACACAAGGACTCTTTCTTCTCTTAAAACACACGCACACACGCATCAACAATAGGGGAAAGCATCGGTTTTGTGGATAAATTCAGCCTAGAGTTCTCGTAGCCATTCTTTGCATCGTCAACGGATTTTCGTGCGTGAAATACGCAAATGCACGCCATAATTCTTTCTTTTCTCATCTATCACACCCTAATATGTATTGATATGATTTGCATGAAAAAAAGTATCCATTTTTATTTATTTCGTTTTTATGCCAACCATGTGTTTTAAAGTGTGATTTTTGTTCCAAACATGATATATGTCTACATGAAGGGGCTGCCATGGTTAGGGATCAATATGGAACGTTTTTGCACGATTTAAGGGCCCTAGAATGCACGTCGATAGGCTGCACACAAATTTGGAACAAGCTAGAACCATGGATGCACGGTTTTGTCAAGAGCTTCGGTTTTGAGGGAACCGTGGTGCATGGCTCGGCTTTGGCACGACCAGGGCTAGGTTGGGACATGGTTGGGTTAGGAGAGGAGTCCTAGCCATGCTAGGACTCGAGCACAGCGGCCGGGAAGGAGTCCTAGTTTCCCGAGCCATCGCGCGGGTGTGCAGCTATGCGCAAGCGGACAGGGCTCGGCCAGGGTGGTTAGGGCTGGGCTAGGCTAGGTCTCTAAGGTCCTGAGAGGGTTCACGAGGGGCTGGGTCAGGGGCTGGCTCAGTGGTTAGAGTCCTAGCAGGTTTATCGTAGAGTCCTAGTTGTTCCACCAAGTCGCGCGGCTCGGGTTTTTTTGAACCAGGGGCTGCAGAGAGCTAGGGTTGGTCCAGTGGGTCCAGGAGGGTTCCTAGAGGGTCTGGTCAGGGCTTGGCTCGGGGTGGCTCGGGTGCGGCTTGAAGGAAAAAGGGAGATGGTTCATAGGTTTCGGTTAGGATTCGAGAATTAGGGTTTGAATGGCTAAGGTTTGAAACATGGTTCCACGGGGGTCGAATCATGGTTCACGAGGGTAAATTAAATATAAAAAGTCTATTTGTTAAATTTGGAATTTTATAATAAAATTTGAAATTTATTCGTGATTAAAACACATTACGAATTGTTAATTAAGAAATAAATAAAAAACCATGAATTTAAGCAAAATAAAAATATCAAAAAAATTAATTAAGCTTAAATAAATATTTGGGATGGTTTAGAGTCAACGGAAATAAGGAAAAAGTCATAATCGTGAAATTTTACGTCTAGGGGTAAAACAGTCATTTTACACCTAAAAAACAATAAACTTCATGGCAGTGCCCTGAATGATATAAATATGTTAATATGATTATTTTAAATGTTTATGGAATTTTATGATAAAACGTTAACGCTAAAAGATATGTTGCATGCTTTGTTTAAAAGAAAAATTATTATTATATGCATGAATTTTATAAAGTGATGGAAATGTGAAATGTTGAAGGAGGTGAAGTGATTGTGACTAATACGATGATATGTAAGGCCAAGGCTCAGTTGACGGGTGAGAGTGTCGCTGATGTCCTCGTCGCCTAGTACTGTGCTAATACGTAGATGGATCCATCGACCTTTAATACGAAAGTCAAAATTAACGATCTGAATTCAACGAAAGGAAAAACGTATACGTATATGATGAAAATGAATATGTTTATGATTATATGAAAAATGTTTATGTTTATGCATGATTATGAAATCTTATTTTAAGTAAAAATTTTTTCACTGTTGTATGTGACTGTATACGTTTTATTTGTTATAAAGATTATGGTTTGCTGAGTCTTTAGACTCACTAGATGTGATGGATGCATGTGAGCATGATAATATTGATGTTGAGGGTCTTGATGGTTGATCTCGCCGGACTGAAGGTGCACATAACCCGAGGACCAACGCTAGATTTTCCGCATTATGATTATGACTTATGATTTTAAGTTTATGTTAAAGATTTTTATGACTTTTATTTATGCTTTTGATTGATTTTTGAGAGGTTGATATATTTAGCTTTATTGCTAAGTTAAGATTTGCAAAAGTTTGACGCTTTTTTATTTTTAAACTATTTTCTTTAGATTTTCAAATATAGTTGGTTGTTTTATTTTTAAAATGGTGCAAGATAATTTAAAGTATATATATTTATTTTATTTCGGGCGTTTTACTAGGAAGAAAAAAAATTATAATACTTTTTAAGAAAACGAGTAGTGGACGTTTCAATATTTCAATTTTGAGAGGGTTGAGAAAAATTCGATATATAACAAAAATATGTTTTGTGATTCAATAAGACACGAATAAAATATAAAAAATATATTTACTATATTGTTTTAATCAAATAATCTATTTAAATAATATTTATTTTGATTTACATATTTTTAAATATTTTTTCAAAATTTTAAATTTATATAAATTTTTAAAAATTATTCACGTCTTGACCTTTCCACGGAATGTAAGCCACGGCCATTGCCAACCATGCCTATAACCTTCAAATTTGGCCGTCATTGGATTCTCCAAAATCTGAACATGGCGTCGTTTCCTGCAAATTTCATCTACACAACGATATCCAAACCCCATTACCGAGTCTTTCTGATTCCGTGGTAAGAAATTCATTCAATTTTTTTTTCTTTTCTTATTTTCTATTGAAAATTGAAAGTAAAAATGTATCGCTTTTGAAGAAACTAATCTCCGTTTTTCTTTTTCTTTTTTGGAGACAATTAATCTTGCAACTTTTCGTGTGACTAATTGCTATGATGTTATGAGGGTATTATTTGATTAAAGATTTAATCTTTTAGGGTAAAGAGGAACAGTTTCCTGTGCTGCGCAAGGGGCAGAGATTATTGTAGCTCATTCCCAGTTAAATACGTTCCGAATAAATGTTTAATAAGTGAAAATTTTGAACCCTCTTCTTTGGGTGTGAAGAACTTGGTGGAACGGGAGAAGCATGATAGCCTGGATATAAATGTGCCTGGAGTAATATCTTCCAGTAATTCTCGCGGGAGGGTTCTGGATACTGGGCCCGAGAATCATGAATACCTACGTATTGCTAACATAAACTATTGTTTAAATTTGAGAACGGTTCAGTCAACCCAGTTGTGATTGAATTTTAACTTGTTTTGTGATGATTTTAGAGGTGGAAGAAGATAAAGAGGACGACTTCATTGCTGTGAATGATGAATTTACCGAAGATGTTGAGGACATGGTTGAGGATTATAGTAACTTACGTCAAGGAATTCAAGCTGGTCAAAGTCAGCAAGATGTTGAGAAGTTGGCCATTGAGTTACTTGCTTCCAGGTTTTAACTTGATATACTTCGAAGTTTGAACTCTTTTCTAATTTGGGTACCTACTACCTTGTCAGTTCAAACTATCAACAAATTCATCTCGATATACATTATGTTTTTATGCTTGATGAGAAATCCTGAATAGCATTATGTGCTGTGAGCACAGGACGCCACCGAATTTTATGTAGCTCACTTGGCAGCTGGTCTACTAGTAGACGCAACCTTGAACAAGCAGAAACTGGTGCAATTGATTTCACAACTAGAAATGTAGGTACTGTATGCTGTGATAAGCTGGAGCAATAAATCCTGTAATGAATAGGGCATCATTCACAAACCAAATTTTGATTCTTACTTAGTCTTGAATTTGTGAAAGCCTCTCTGTTCAATATTTCCAGGAATAATAGTTACCTTCACTTGAAATAATTAATGGCTGAAGTTGACCCTATTGTAAATTTGGTGCATGTAGTTGTGTTATGCAACATAAACAAGATTGCATTTGCAGCTGGGATGGTGAGGCCTAACTTTGAAATGATTCAGTCCCTAATGATGACTCAAAATGGCTTGAACAGGGGATTCCAGTGGATTGTGAATGACATTATTTTGTTTCCTTTTTCATTGTGATAATGTGGCCACTGAAGAGAGTCCCTGGACAAGCTCATTGAGACATTACAGTTTATTGGTTTAGACTTGGGAGTTCTCACGCGTTTGTTCTTGCATTGAGAGTGAATCCCCATTTAAGGTTCAGTTTAGGTGATGCTAGGGCTTAGTTGTTAACTAATCCTTCAAGATTCCCACTAATAATTAATGTGATCAATACAAAGATTATGATGATAAATCTTCATTTTGTGGACATCTTTGTGATGGCTGTATAATGAACCTTGTGATTATTTTACCACCAAACTTTTCTGTTAAGAGTAATTATATGAGATTAAAAGATTTGTGATGCTCAATCAAAGTCATATTTGACAATGATTTTTCTTATATGCGTATGGCAGTTTTATGTAACGAGAAATGCTGTATTCTTTCAGAGCATTTACGTCCCTGGAGCTGAAAAAGAAACTACAGAGAAAAAGATTTCCTCTTGAAATTGTTGATGCATTGATAGTGGACTTTCAGAGCAGGTGCTTAGCCTAATTCCATAACTTCTTCAAGAAAGAAAAATAAAATTTCACTAATAGTTTCGCATAATGTTGCGTGTTTTCTTGATTGCTTCGCAAGCACACGACGTCAAGTTATAGTAAAATGTATTTTTGAGTACAAGTGTCGATCCCACGAGGAGTGTGTATATAAACGTATATCAGTGCTTGTGATTAAAATAGTCTCGACTTTATTTAGAATAATCAATTAAAAGATTTGTTTGCAAGAATAACTAAATTGAAAATAGATTTAAATGTAACACCAAATTGTAGCAAATAACAATGGAATAAAAGATCTAGAGGTCCGATTTCATGCAACCGTCCACCATGTGTAATTTCTTGTAGCTATGTTATAAAAATCCTTCTTATTCATTAGCCAAGAATCCTATAATTATCTACTCCCTCTCCCGAGTGTTAAGTAGATAATAGTTATCTAAAAATGGATTGCGACGTCCCCATCAACAATCTACAATTAAAGAAGAACTTAGAACAAGAGTTTGAAGTGTTGATTTCGTCCCCCGAGTTGTGCAAAAGATTCCTCAAAAACTTGATGAACTTGGATCTTCAATCTTCTAGCAGCAGCCTCCACTCTTTCCTTGGCTCCCCAATACCCTAGATGATAAAAATATGATGTATTTTATAGTCTCAGACAAGCCCTAATTCGCAACACAATCAAATCTTGGACTTCCATGCGCAACACACCAAAATACAGATTTTCCAGATTCTGTCTTGCAAGGACCGCGGGTGCGGTCAGGAAGTCATCGCGGGTGTGGTGCAGCTACTGGTGTGTGAGCGCGGGTGCTGTGTAAATATAAGCGCGGGTGTGCTGTAGCTTCTGTAATTTTTTGCATCTTTTGCACTTTCGAATTCAACATTTTAATACTCCAAACTCTCATCCTAAGCTTCCAAACTATTACAACAAAAACAATAAATCGCATAAAATCTGCTCAAGAATCACAAAACTCCATGTTTAATACAAGTAATAAAAGTGCAATAAATTGCACTTATCAAACTTCCCCAAACTTAGGATTTTGCTAGTCCCGAGCAAAACAAAACAACAAAAACAAACAAGTCATGAAATATTTTTAAAAGAACTTGGCCTCAAGATAATTTAACTAACTCTTCATGCATTCATTATTCAATATATGACAAGTCAAATCAATCCAACCAATTTTTCATCCGGATATAATCATGCAATCGGTTAATTTTCTAAACTTCTAATCTCTTCAACTCATGTTTCAAAACATTCTCAATCGATTTCAATTTTTACAAACACAAATCAAGAAGTCTTTTTCGGTAAAAATTGGGTTCAAAGCAAAATTCAAGAAAGGAGTACCCAATAAATATTTGATGCAATGAGGTGTCTGTAAAGTTGATCAAGATTCTTACTCAATGTAAGTGTTTATCGATTGTCCATATGCTTGATCCTCCCAATCCCTCTCCAATAGTATATTGGACAACTATGACTTAGTCAATAGGATTTGCAATGCTTGTAATGTTAGGCCTTGGCTCTTGGCTACAAATGAAGACTAGGAATTCAAATAAGGGAATAAGTTGAATTTTTTTTTATCTCTTTTGCATACTCTACTTTTTCTTTTATCTCCATTTCTCCCATTTTTCTCCAACTTCTTCAATCAAACACCATTCATTTTTCTTTTCTTTTATAAGAGAATTTCAATTTCTTTGATCCTTTGAATTCTTACTCCCTTGAGAAGGTAAGAAATTAATGTATAAGATATTCAAAGGGGTGGTAAATATGGGATATTTGAAATGATATCGAATGAGGGTCTTTTACACATATTTACTTGTGTCATTCGAATTCATATAGGTTACAAAGAGGTGACAAATGATAAATTATTTTTATTTGGTGGCTCGAAAGGCTCAACCGATTCAAAAATCACCTAAATCATTCCTAAATCATAGTTTGTCCGTATTTCGCCTCGAGTGTTGTTTGGATAGTTCTAGACAAAATCTCAATTCACCAACACAAAGTGCTCATACCATCAACACGATGTATGGTATCCCCCCAGTCATGCATGATGAATACGAAGAATATCGGACCAAGGACGTTGATTATAATAATATTCTTCAGACTATATGCATTGAGGGAGCGGAGTGGCGAATGGGAGAAGATGCGCATTTAAGACTAGCCAAATCAGATCTGAAAAATGTTGCCAAAGATTGGTATCTCTTCATTTCGGCTAGGATTAAGCCTACTGACCATGCTACCACCGTCATCAAGGAGAGGGCAATCCCGACTTTTTGCATCATGACGGAAAAGAAAATTGACTTAGGTCAGTTGCTTCAGAGCTCGATGTTATATTATGCAAAAGGCAACTCTCCTAGTGGACTCCTCCACCCCTCTATGCCAGAATGTGGGAGTGACTTGGGCAGCAAATGAAGAGTTGTTAAAACCAAAGTCTGCCATTGTGGTAATTCAACCACATAGGTCATTGTCAGCTGAACAACATCATGCACGTCGAGCTCAGAGAGAATTCAACAGAAGAGCTGCAGAAAGATGTGCCAATGCTCCGGCCCCACAACCACAACTGCAACCAAGAAATGTGCGAGATCGATTAACCCATTTGGAAGAAGAGTGCGCCATCAACGCCAAGACATGAACGAGTTTCGGTTTAGGACCGATACGTTCATGGGCTATATAATGGATTTCACGTCCGTCTTGGCTCAACAATTTCCATCAGCTTCCGCATCTGGTAATCCATTTCCACAACCTCCACAGTGGCCGCCCGCATACTACCCGCTGGAGTTCCACCCACCACCAAAAGGCGCAGATGATGAGGGTGACAATGACCACCGACGGTCAGTTGCCCGAGATATGTGTATTCCTCTGTCTTTCATGATCATTTACATCGAGAACGATGCACATATTTTAGTTTGGGGGAGATGTTATTTATATTATTTTATGTGTTCATTTATTTAGTTTTATTTAAGTGTTTTTTTTTTTTGCTTGTGAGTTTGTTTGCTTGTGAGTTTGTAGTGTCATAGTCATGAAATTTCTTGAAATGGCCAATGATGAACCATAGTTGTCAGAGGCGCGCCTAGGCTAGGCGCGCCTCAGGCGCTAGGCGGATCTTCAGCGCCTTATGGACAACCAGGCGACGTGCATGGCTGGGCGAGCGCCTTTAGCGCCTTGAAAAACCGCCTTTCTCCAGGCGGTGGGCGTTCCAGGCGTTCCGCCTCTTTGCAGCAGCCTGTGCGCATCGCATAAGCAGGCTTCTCCTTTATTTTTTAATGACCCAAAGCCCAACTAAATAAGCCCATAACTAATTTCAGCCCATAAGTAATTTATTTTAAAAAAATAGCCTCGTTTTGCATGTCGATACGTATTCTCCCCTGCCGATTGAAGCTTCTGCCGTTCTGCGCACCATTCTCCCCTGTCGATTGAAGATTGAAGCTTCCTGGACCTGTTCTTCTCTGCCGCAGGCTTCTGTTTTCAGGCTTCTCTTTCAACTATTCTTCTCTGCCGCAGGCTTCTTCTCTTTCAGGCTTCTCTATATTATCGCCTCGTGGCTAGGCGATCGCCTTTTGTCGCCTAGGCGTTCGGGCGCTAGGCAGTGGCTCGTCGCCTTGACGTCGCCTAGCGCCTTGACAACTATGTGATGAACAAAATTTGTGTGTTGTGAAGAAAGGTCACTGTTTGAAAAATTTAGAGAACAATCGTGAAATTTGGTAAGTTTGAGACTTATAATTTCTAAAAAACTCTGTGATTTTCATTTGACATTGAAATAAATTTTTGCAAACACAAATTAAGAGACATTTTTCGGTAAAAATTGGGTTCGCAGCAATATTCATTCAAGAAAGGAGTACTTAGTAAATATTTGATGCAATGAGGTGTGTGTAAAGTTGATCAAGATTCGTACTCAATGTAAGTGTTTATCGATTGTCCATAGGCTTGATCTTCCCAATCCCTCTCCACTAGTATATTGGACAATTATGACTTGGTCAATAGGATTTGTAATGTTTGTAATGTTAGACCTTGGCTCATGGCTACAAATGAAATGCATGACCTTTCTTCTCAACACACAAATTTTGTTCATCATTGGCCATTTCAAAAATTTTCATGACTATGACACTACAAACTCACTAGCAAACAAAATCACAAGCAAAAAAAAAAAAAAACACTCAGATAAAACTAAATAAATGAACACACAAAATAAAATAAATAACTTATCCCCCAAACTAAAATATGTGCATCGTCCTCGATGTAAATGATCATGAAAGACAGAGGAATACACATACCTCGGGCAACGACCGTCAGTGGTCATTGCCATCTTCATCATCTGCGCCTTCTAGTGGTGGGTGGAACTCCGGCGGATAGTATGTGGGCGGCCACTGTGGAGGTTGTGGAAATGGATTACCCGATGCGGAAGCTGATGGAAATTGTTGAGCCAAGACGGATGTGAAATCCATCATATAGCCCATGAACGTATCGGTCCTAAACCGAAACTCGTCCATGTCTTGGCGTTGATGGCGCATCTCTTCTTCCAAATGGGTTAATCGATCTCGCACATTTCTTGGTTGCGGTTGTGGTTGTGGGGCCGGAGCATTGGCACGTCTTTCTGCAGCTCTTCTGTTGAATTTATTTGAGCTCGACGTGCATCATGTTGTTCAGCTGACCATGTGGTTGAATTACCACAATGACAGGCTTTGGTTTTAACAACTCTTCATTTGCTGCCCAAGTCACTCTCACATTCTGGCATAGATTGGTGTAAGAGAGGGGTGGAGGAGTCCACCAGGAGAGTTGCTTTTTGCATAATCTAACATCGAGCTCTGAAGCAATTGACCTAAGTCAATTGTCTTTCCCGTCATGATGCAAAAAGTCAGGATTGTCCTCTCCTTGATGACGGTGGTAGTATGGTCAATAGGCTTAATCCTAGCCGAAATGAACGAATACCAATCTTTGGCAACATTTGTCAGATCTGATTTGGCTAGGCTTAAATACACATCTTCTCTCAATTGCCACTCCGCTCCCTCAATGCATATAGTCTGGAGAATATTATTATGAACAACGTCCTCAGTCCGATATTCTTCGTATTCATCATGCATGACTGGGGGGATACCATACATTGTGTTGATGGTATGAACATCAAACGCTACCATCTTTCCTCTCACCAAAACTTTCAAATGATCATGCTTAACCTTAAGGTTAGCATAAAATTCTCGTACCAAAGAAATGACCGCATCTTGTGGTTGCTTGCCAAAATCCTCCCAATGCCTAGCGGTAAGCATTAATCCGATCTCGGTTCGGGGGAAGCTCAGGTCAAATCCCCTCTCTTTCACAATGCTCTTGTTCAACATTTTACCATAATTTTCCTCCGCCTTGTCGTCCCAGAACTTGTGTGCATCATAATTCGCAGTTGAGGATGCACCATTTGATTGTTTTTTTCTTGGGGGCATTTTGTCAAACACTTTCAAAGCACCAACTTCCCCTTCAATCCAATTCAATAAACTTGATGATTTTTTCACTCCCCCAAACTCAATATACACACCAATCCAATCAATAATGTCAAGAATGTATTCCACTAAAATTGAATATTAATCTCACTTTTCTTCCATAGCCAAAACCACCAATAATTTCGAATTTCAAAGCAAATGTAGTATGGATTTGCTCACCTTGAGTGTCGAAATGTGTCTTGGAAGAACAAAATCGAAGCTCCAATCAATCCTTGGTGTAAAATTTTCGAGCCCCTTTCCAAACCCTAGGTAGTATTGGTGTTGATTTTGTGGAATGAAGATGGATATTGGATGAAATGAGTGAATGTTTGTATGTGTGGAGTGGGAAATGTGTGCTTGGATAGAAAATTTGAGTGTGGAATGTGTTTTGTGAGAAAGGATTTCGAAGTGAAGGAGAAGGTGGGGATAAGTGTTCTTCGGTAATGTCCAATTTCTGCCCCTTTCAGTGTTTAAAATCATCGACCGCGGGTGCGGTCCAGAATATATTGTGGGTGCGGTTTAGTCTCTGGAAATTTTTATGACTTAGCATTTGTCGACCGCGGGCGCGCTCAATAAGGTACCGCGGGAGCGGTGCACAATCTGGACAATTAGCGCGGGCACGGTACAAAATAGACTTCGAGGGCGGTGATGATACTGGAAATTCAAGAATTATCGGCCTTAAGCTACTGCGGGCGCGGTGAAGTTTCTACGCCGGGTGCGGTAATGGTTCTGGAAAATGATCGCGGGTGCACTGAAAAATAGACCGCGGGTGTGCTTCGCCTTCTGGATATTTTTAGTTTTCAGTCAGCAGACACCGCGGGTGCGATGAAAATCCTACCGCGGGTGCGATCCACCTTCTGTCAACTCAGCGCGGGTGCGTTAATGTTTGCACCGCAGGAGCGGTATGGCTACCGGAAATTTTTAATTTTCTGTCTTCAACTACCGCGGATGCGGTAGATTTCTAGTGCGGGTGCACTCTTTGAAATTGTTTTCTCCTCTAATTTTTAGTCCTGAAAAACACAATTGGGAGTCATAAGATTTGGGGAGATACAAGAACATACTAAACCAAAAATACACAACCAAAAATAAGAATACAAGAATAAAAGCAAAACCGAAAACGAAATGCAATAGAAAAACAAAAATTTGGATTGCCTCCCAATAAGCACTTGGTTTAACGTCGTCAGCCCGACTGCCACCAGTCTAAATCAAGTTGATCCACCCAAAGGAATGTTGTCAACATGCCGTACTTCGGTCCCATAATAATGCTTGATCCGTTGTCCATTTACTTTAAACGTTATTCCGTCATTGCACTTCAGCTCAATGGCTTCATATGGTTGGACTGATTCTATTGTAAAAGGCCCCGACCATCTTGATTTTAGCTTACCAGGAAATAGTTTGAGGCGTGAATTGAACAACAGTACTTGTTGTCGGGGCTCGAAATTCCAGTGCAAGATATGGTTGTCGTGCCACTTCTTGGTCTTCTCCTTGTAGATCTTTGCGTTCTCATAAGCCTCATTTATGAATTCCTCCATCTCAATCAATTGCAATAGCCGCTGTTCACCAGATGCTTCCATGTCAAAGTTGAGCTTTTCCACGGCCCAAAAAGCTCTGTGTTCCAATTCCAGTGGTAAGTGACAGGCCTTACCAAAGACCAACCTATAGGCTGACATCCAATAGGTGTCTTGTATGCAGTTCTGTACGCCCATAAGGCATCATCCTGCTTCAGTGCCCAATCTTTCCGGTTTGTCTTCACCGTTTTCTCCAATATCTTCTTAATCTCCCAGTTGGATACTTCGTCTTGTCCATTTGCTTGTGGGTGGTATGCCAGGGTCACCTTATGCTTCACATCATATTTAGCCAAAAGTGAGTTAAAGATTTTATTACAGAAATGTGTACCTTCTTCACTAATTTTGGCTCTTGGTGTCCCAAATCTTGTGAAGATGTTCCTGTGAACAAACTTAGCAACCACTCGAGCATCATTAGTATTGGTGGCAATTGCTTCTACCAATTTTGACACATAATCCACAGCAAGCAAAATATAAGATTGACCAAAAGAAGATGAGAATGGTCCCATGAAGTCAATACCCAACATCAAAAAGTTTCACTTCCAAAATATTGGTCAATGGAAACTCATGGCGTCTAGAAATATTGCTAACCGTTTGGCATCTATCACATGACTTGGCTAAGGTATAACTATCTTTGAACAAAGTAGGCCAATAAAAACCAGACTGCAATATCTTTGCTGCTGTTCTTGATGCTCCAAAGTGGCCATCATATGGTGAAGAGTGGCATTGTTCAAGAATAACTTTCGCTTCTTCTTCCGCTACGCATCTTCTAATCATCTGATCAGCACATCTCTTGAAGACGTATGGATCATCCCATAGGTAAAACTTTGCATCGTGAAAGAATTTCTTCTTTTGATGATAAGTCAAATCTGGAGGGAGAGTACCACAAGACAAGAAATTAAGCTATATCAGCAAACCAAGGGAGTAAAGAATTTACCTCAAACAGCTGTTCATCTGAAAATGCTTCTTTTATGGTTCCTTCATCTTTCTTATCTTCAAGTTCGAGCCGTGACAAGTGGTCGGTCACTTGATTTTCACACCCCTTCCTATTCTTCACTTCAAAATCAAACTCTTGGAGCATTAAAATCCACCTTATCAAGCGTGGTTTTGCATCCTTCTTGGCAAATAGGTATCGAATAGCTGCATGGTCAGTGAAAAAATTACCTTTGTGCCAACCAAGTAGGGTCTAAACTTGTCAAATGCAAACACTACTGCAAGCATCTCCTTTTCAGTAGTTGTGTAATTTTGCTGTGTAGCATCCATGGTTCGACTTCCATAGTAGATTGATCTAAAAAATTTATCATGCCTTTGGCCCAACACCACACCTACTGCATAATCACTTGCATCACACATCAACTCGAAGGCCTCCTTCCAATCTGGCACTATCATGATTGATGCTGTCACCAATGCCTTCTTGATCTTCTCAAATGCCTTCTCTAATGCCTGCAGACAATCATCATCAAAAATAAAAGTGGATTCTTTTTCAAGCAAATTACACAAAGGTTTAGTAATCTTAGAAAAATCTTTGATAAATCTACGATAAAACCCGGCGTGTCATAAGAGACTTCTTATTCCTTTGATATTCTTTAGTGGTGGAAGCTTTTCAATTGCAACCACTTTGGCTCTGTCTACCTCTAATCCCTTAGAAGACACTTTATGTCCAAGAACAATACCCTCTTGGACCATAAAATGACACTTCTCCCAATTAAGAACTAAGTTCTTTTCTTGACATAACTGCAAAACGAGGGAAAGGTTATGTAAACAGTGATCAAATGAAGAGCCAAATACCGAGAAATCATCCATGAAGACTTCCATGATGTCTTCCACCATGTCTGCAAATATGACCATCATACACCTCTGAAAAGTAGCAGGTGCATTGCATAGCCCAAAAGGCATCCTCCTAAAAGCAAACGTACCATAGGGGCACGTGAATGTTGTCTTCTCTTGATCCTCCGGTGCTGTAGCAATCTGGTTATAACCTGAATAACCAACTAAAAAGCAGTAATGACAATAACTTGCTAGCAAATGTTGTCTTTTCTTGATCCTCCGGTGCTATAGCAATCTGGTTATAACCTGAATAACCAACTAAAAAGCAGTTATGACAATAACCAGCAAGTCTATCAAGCATTTGATCAATAAAAGGTAATGGAAAATGATCTTTACGTGTGACATTGTTCAACTTCCTATAATCAATACATACTCGCCATCCAGTCACGGTACGAGTAGATATTAGTTCATCATTTTCATTCTTTACCACAGTCATTCCACCCTTTTTTAGGCACTACTTGCACAGGAGACACCCAACTGCTTGTCAGAAATAGCATATATAACTCCAACATTTAATAATTTCAACACTTCATTTTTCACTACCTCCTTCATGGCTGGATTTAGACTCATCTGATGATCCACATAAGGAGCGTATGACTCTTCCATTAAAATCCTATGCATGCATATGGTGGGACTAATCCTCTTGATATCAGAAATCGACCACCCAAATGCAGTTTTAAATTTCCTCAACACTCTCAACAATTTCTTTTTTTCATCTAAAGTAAGAGAGGAAGAGATAATTACCGGATATGTCGACTTCTCACCCAAGAAAGCATAGCAAAGATGGCTTGGCAATTCCTTCAAAACAGGGGATGAAGGTATTATCTCTGAACACTTTTCTTCTTCCAACTTCTCCTGTGCGGCTTCCTTCACCTTTGGCAACTCCTCAAGAGCTAAAAGTTGCTCTCTCAATTTCCAATCATCATCATCATCAACTCTACCGACAGTACTAGAAAGACATCTTTCTAATGGATCTTCTACTGTATGACCTATACCAATCTCAGCAACACAGGAGTCAATTATAGCTATGCTTTTACAAGTACTCACCTCAGTCGTTACCTTTAATAGCCTTATAGATGTTGATTATCACAGCTTCCCCACCAACTATCAAGGTGAGTTCTCCTTTGTATACATATATCATGCTTTTCCAGTGCCTAAGAAGGGTCGCCCAAAAATCAATGGAGCATCTTGATCTTCCTCCATATCAAGTAATAAATCAGCAGAGAAGATAAACTTGTCAACTTTTACCAAAACATCTTCAACAATTCCACGAGGATAGGTGAGTGACCTATCTGCAAGTTGCAAAGTTATAGTGTTTGGTTTTACCTTCCCAAGCTTCAAGTCCCTATAAATAGAAAATGACATAAGATTAATACTCGCTCCAAGATCACATAAAGCTTTATTAACATGAGTACCAAACTCCCTGGATCTTTTAGTTTTTCTGGTAGCTTCTTTTCGAGAATGACGCTACACTCTTCGGTCAACTTCACTGTCTCGAACTCCTGCAACTTCCTCTTCTTTGACATCACATATTTGATGAACTTTGCATAGTTTGGCATTTGTTCCAAAGCATCAGCAAATGGAATGTTGATGTGAATCTTCTTGAAAATCTCCAAAAATTTTGCAAATTGATCATCAATAATCTTCTTCCTAAATCTCTGTGCGTATGGAAGAGTCGGTTTTAGTATATGAATCCGTGCAACTTCAGTTTCAATCCGAGACTCCTCAACCTTGTTCTCCTTTCATTTTCACCCTCATCCTCTTCAACTCTCTTCTCATATTCCTCATTCTCTTTGGATTTTTCAACCTCAAGTTCTCTTCCACTTCTCAAAGTTACAGCTTTGCATTGCTCCTTTGGATTCACTTCAGTATTACTTTGGAATTGACCTCTATTTTGATATCTCAATGCATTAGCCAACTGTCCAATCTGTCTCCAATGATTTCATTGTGGCACCCATGTAACGTCCTCCTTGTTTTTAAAAGTGCGAAAATATTTTTTTTTCCGAAAGCTCACATTTTCGAAAATAGACATTCAAATAATTTGCATGCATGCAACCCTACTAAAAATGCGATTTAAAATAATCGAAACCCACCGACTAAAAAAGATGTCATAGTTTAAAAATTATTGCCACTCGGCCCACGATCATGCATATGTAAATTAAAGCAGTAAAATCCTTAAAATCAACAGCGTATCATAAAAACGTATAAAATCGATCATGTCTACTCAAAGCTCATAAAATCATGATGTGCGGAAAAGTGTGGTCCTCGGGTCGTGCACGCACATCCAGTCCTGCCAACTCAGTTCGGCACCTCCTGTCCCTTCAAAAACATGCTCACCTGCATCACACACGTCTAGTGAGTCTAAAGACTCAACACACATGTACCAGCAATAACAAGTACATATACATAGCACACAGCAGTGAAAAATATCATACTCAACCTATCTTTCATGCATTTAATAGCATAACATTAACGTGTCGTGTAAAATCATATCATGTCAAATCATGTTATCTCGTGTCATCATATACGTATACATTTTTTTTAATTGAATTCAGTTCATTAGTTGTGACTTTCGTATCAGCTCTATCGATGGATCCATCTACGTATAACCACAGTACCGGGCGGCGGGGGACATCAGCGACAGCATTACCCGTCCACTGAGCCCGGGCCTCAGCTAATCATATCTCATATCATCGTATGCATATACATTGTCAGTCACAACCAATTCTCATCCTTCAAATATAACGCCATATTCATCACTTAATAAAAACATACATATACGTAACTTTTCCTATAAACCAAACATGCAACGTATTTATCATAATTCCATAAAAATCATGAACATGATGCATAAACATTTAAAATATCATAAATTTGTGCTCGAGGCGCTGCCAGTACCAAAATTTCACCCCGGGTGCAAAATGACCATTTTGCCCCTGGAAACCCAAAAATTACCGTTTTACCCCTGGACCTCTAAAATTGACCTGAAGCTTACCAAACTCCTTAAAATGTCCCAAAACATATTTACAAGCGTTCCTAGACGTAAACTCGAGTCAAATTCAGAACTTAACCGATTCGTTTTAAAATTTGGACCGGGGTCCCGGTTTTAACCTTAATCGACCCGAAATTTAACCAAAACTTTCCCAACTTTAACCATGCCTTAAAATACATCCCGCCAGCCTATAAACAACATTTTCCAGTCCACCTAAGCCCACGAAAAACAAGTCACAAGTTGCTGGAAATTTCATGCAAGCCTCCCTGAAAACTCTAAGTGCTGAACCCCCCCATAATTCCGCCTCTAACACGAGACCGAGTGGACCAGCTCCTATCCAACCTCCCCTGGACCACCCTAGGATGCTACTGGACTGAAACAACCCAAGGACAAGACCCCATGCAAGTCACGAAGCACCACTCCTAGCTAGACCTCAAACAAGTACCCCGCGACTTCTACGTTAACCAAGGCTCCCACCATTCTTACACCACTCCCAGCAGCGGACTACCACTAGCACACACTGAGAACAGCAGCCCTTGCAACACTTACAAGAAAACGTCAACAACATGCAAGGGACCGAATTTTTCATGTCAATTTTTCTGAAAATGCAAGAATGATGTAGATAAAAAAATTCTCATACAAATATATCAAAATCAGCATATTTAAGACGTGTATGAAGAGAAATGAAAATACGAGGGTGCCTTTGATGATTCCTACGCAAAAACGATGAAGAACGGACGTCGGGAGAGCGCCGGAGAATTTCTTTGCGAGGAAAAGCCATGGCCGAAGCTTTTGCTGTAGAGGGGCTGCTGAAATTGGGAGGAATAATGGTGAACGGGGAGGGTGTCGGCTGATGGTGGGTCAATGTTAGGTTTAGTGTAGGTTTAGTATTATTTAAATAGCTAATGGGCCCCAAATTGCTTAATTAAAAGTTTGAAAAGAGTTTTAAGCTCAATAAGCTTAAAAGTAGGCCCATTAAGTCCAAACACAATCCCGAAAAATATTTCGTGTCGGAAAGTTTTCGAAAATATTAGTGGAACCCTCAAAAAGTCCCCCGATTCGATAAAATTTGCGTACCGGGTAAAAATAAAATCATGCGAATAAAAATATCCAATAAAGCCCATTTTTTAAAAATACACTTAAAAACACCTGAAATTAATTAATGAAAATTAATCATGTAATAAAATAATTTTTTCCGATAATTCTCCCGACTTCGTTCGAGCGCGAAATGCAACTTAAAAATATTTAATGCATGAACCCTTAAAATATCATTGAATAAATTCTATTATGCAACAATTATGCATGAACTTTAAATAAATCATGAATTAAAATAGAAATTAATGAAATAAACATGCATTTAATACTTTAAAATAATTTAATAAAATACCACATAAATTTAATAACTTACATGTATGTGGTGCACGTGGACTTTCAAGTTTTCGCGATGTTGGTTCAGCCTAATGGCCCATGATTGTTACAACCCATATTTCCCATGTGAGTTTCCATGCCATCAAGATGAGATTCAGTCCTAGCCATCCTTTTACTAGATTCAGCAACAAATGTCCCAACTAGATCCTCAAGTAAAGGCTATCCTTCCCCCTTCGATGTATTGAACCCCGGTGGAGGATTCAATACATACTTATTATTAGCATATGAAAAATTCTCATGATTTCTCAAACCAGGATGATAAGTGTTAGGGGGAGGGTTACCTCGATATCCTCCGTAGCCACCAAAATTCCTATTGTTGATATAATGAGCCTCATCAGAAATATGTGGTTCTTCAATAACAACCGATGCATTTTCAACCTCTGCTGTACTAGCCTTATTCATAGCTGCAATTTGAGTTGTTAAAGCTGAAACTTGTGCGGTGAGTGATGTAATAGGATCTATGGCATAAACTCCAGCTGTCTTCTTTACTCCTGACCTCTCGGACGGCCACTGATAACTGTTAATGGTCATCTGTTCAAGCAAATCATATGCTTGATCAGGTGATTTGGCAAATATCGTGCCACCAGCTGCTGCATCCACAGCGTCTCTTGTTTGTTCATTCAAACCATTGTAAAACAATTCAATTTGTACCCAATCTTCAAAACCATGGTTTGGACACCTCCTCAACAACTCCTTATACCGTTCCCATGCATCATATAATTGCTCAAAGTCAGTCTGCCTAAAAGTACTTATCTCAATCTTCAACTGTGCAGACTTCGCAGGTGTAAAATATTTAGCAAGGAACTTGGTTGCTAACTCCTGCCATGTACTCCCCAAAGAAAGCGATTGGAGCCTTCCTCTTGCTTGGTCCCTAAGAGAAAAAGGAAACAAGCGCAATCGAATTATATCATCAGAAACACCATTTATTTTTACCGTGTCAGTGATTTCAAGGAATGTTCTGAGATGTAGATGAGGATCTGCAGTAGCGGCTCTCCCAAACTGGTTCTGTTGAACCATGTTTATCAATGCGGGCTTGAGCTCAAAGTTGTTTGCATTAATAGTCCCTCGTGCTATGCCCGAATAATGAGCATTTAGTACTGGCCTAAAATGATCTCTGATGGGTATTGCAGGGAATGGATTTTCATTATCTATGTTGTCAGCCATTGCTTGAATCTCTTCTCTTATCGCTATTCTTAATCTTCTTGTGGTTCTTTCGATCTCAGGATCAAAGGTAAGCAAGTGAAGATTTTGCGATCTTCGCATGCACTGTCAAACAAAGATAAGAAACAAATCAATGTTTAATGTAATACAATAAAAACAGCTCTAAATTAAAAAATCTAGACTAATTGGTAACAATACTAATATAAATTTAAAATAAACACTCCCCGGAAACGGCTCCAAAAACTTGTTGCGTGTTTTCTTGATTGCTCGCAAGCGCACGACGTCAAGTTATAGTAAAGTGTATTTTTGAGTACAAGTGTCGATCCCACAAGAAGTGTGTATATAAACGTATCTCAGTGCTTGTGATTAAAATAGTCTCGACTTTATTTAGAACAATCAATTAAAAGATTTGTTTGCAAGAATAACTAAATTGAAAATGGATTTAAATGTAACACCAAATTGTAGCAAATAACAATGGAATAAAAGATCTAGAGGTCTGATTTCACGCAACCGTCCACATGTGTAATTTCTTGTCGCTATGTTATAAAAATCATTCTTATTCATTAGCCAAGAATCCTATAATTATCTACTCCCTCTCCCGAGTGTTAAGTAGATAATAGTTATCTAAAAATGGATTGCGACGTCCCCATCAACAATCTACAATTAAATAACACATCAAGCACTAGATTCTCTATGGGTTTCAATAGCATTATAGGCCCTCCCGAACTCTATATATACCATTGACGTAATCATTCAAATTATGGCCAATAAATTGAAAGCATTAAGATTAGAACAATACAAATGAACAATATGAAGAACTTAAATAGCTTAGTTCATAAATTCCAACACATGGTTTCTAGTTTTGTTCCATCTTTCCTCTAGAAATAAAAATTAGTTCATAATAACACAAGCAAACCAACAAAACATGGTTCTAAAACAAGACATATCAAATGAAAAACAAAAGAAAGAAGAACTTAGAACAAAAGTTTGAAGTGCTGATTCCGTCCCCGGAGTTGTGCAAAAGATTCTCCAAAAACTTGATGAACTTGGGTCTTCAATCTTCTAGCAGCAGCCTCCACTCTTTCCTTGGCTCCCCAATACCGTAGATGGTAAAAATATGATGTATTTTATAGTCCCAGACAAGCCCTAATTCGCAACACAATCAAATCTTGGACTTCCATGCGCAACACACCAAAATACAGATTTTCCGGATTCTGTCTTGCAAGGACCGCGGATGCGGTCAGGAAGTCATCGCGGGTACGGTGCAGCTACTGGTGTGTGAGCGCGGGTGCGGTATGTTTTCCAGCGCGGGTACGGTGCTTCACCGCGGGTGCGGTGTAAATATAAGTGCGGGTGTGTTGTAGCTTCTGTATTTTTTGCATCTTTTGGACTTTCCAATTCAACATTTTAATACTCCAAACTCTCCTCCTAAGCTTCCAAACTACAACAACAAAAACAACAACAAATCTCATAAAATCTGTTCAAGAATCACAAAATTCCAAGTCAAAATACAAGTAATAAAAGTGCAATAAATTGCACTTATCACATAATCTGTTACTGGATTATTGGTGGTGTAATCATTACTTGTGCAAGCAACACTATCAGGCGTTTTGTGAGATAAAGTAATTTTCTAAGAAAACCAAATAACTCACGGCTTAATCCGCTTGCACAAATATGGCTGATCCTTGACATTTACTATTTACTGAAGGGGTCTGATCAATGACTGCTTATATGCGGAAACATTTGCTCGCTCTAGATGGTCTTCCTCAAGCTGGGGTCCTCGGCGAATCAAACAGGTAAACTTATGTTGATACTATATTATGGATAGGTATCTATATTATATTATATCCATGAGAAATTTTTAATGTCGGCATGTGCCTCACCCAACTCCATCCTCTAAATTGCATCTTTGTTTTAATTTCCGTGTGGGGCCATCTTTTTTTGTGCAATTGTCCATGGTGTTTAGGTTAGGGGAAGATGATTTTTGTTTTGGGGAGAATGGAAGAAATAAAAGTGCCAGTGTTGCATTATTAAGCTCTGAACTTTGTGTTGCTTTGCTAATGGAGTCCGTTCCTAACTGTATGATCAAACTTGAGGAGTTCCCTAATCCATCTGTAAAATAAATAGCAGAACATTGAGGAAAACTGCAAATGTCATTTGAATTAACAATTAGATTAAAAGAAGTTGGTACTCAAATTTATTTTCTTGGGCTACCACTTTTAACTTTGAATCGATTTCTTCAATTTTTAACTCATCAACCTTTTGGCATAGTAATCAAATGTTTTCTTTTTACAACAAAATATTTAATAGCTACCTTTGAAAAGCAGTATTTCTTGGGCTTGGGGTTATGGTTTTCGTAACTTTGCAGTGAAGTGTTGCACTTAGATTAAGATTGAGTGGCAAAATGGCATTGGTATGTGTTAAAGTTAATGATACTATGTTCATTTAGTTTAGTTATTACTCCCCTATGTTTTGCCTGTTGATGTCCACTTGAGGAACATGCTGCTTGAAACTGTATAAACACCATAGTAAGCTTTTGTTCCCGAGGATTCAATATTTTGAATTTTAAAATACCGAGACACTGGATTCGTGGCTTATTCCATCTTTATATTATCCAGCCATTTTTTTCTGTGCAAGTAAATTTATCCTTAAACTCAATCCCTTGAAGTTATAACCTTGATTATTTAAGCAAGGGAACATTTTCCTATGATCGAATTGTAATTTCTCAACTAGGAACTATTCAAGAAAGGAGTGAATGATGTAGATGCAGAGAAGGCAATAAAACTAGTATTTGAAAATGATGGAACCAGTGAAGATCAAGATTCAGGGCTTGCAATGTCTAAGCTATCTATAGACCAGCTTTTTGTTCAGGCCTCAAAGCAATGGATGCGGAGTCACGCCATACCTCGTGAAACACGAAAATCAAGAATCATCCGGTGGCTTCAATATCGTGGATATAGTTGGAGTGTTGTTAAATTTATCTTGAAGAAGTTGGAATCTGAGTGTCCTTCATAGAGTCCTCTATTTGTAAGCCACTTAATGTAGATGCACTAAAAAGTGATTCCACGTTGAGTCACCGACGCAGTCGACCTTAAAAAGAACACAATTTTGGACGAAAATAACAGTTGTTTGAAGGCTATGGAAAAAAGGTCACAGTCATTTCTTGGAGACTAGACATCCAATGCAAAGCTTAGAATAAATTTCCATATTTCTCTTTGCGGTTAGTTCGACACCACCATTAGGATATTATTACAAGGTTGATCCTAGTGGTTATAAGAAGGTCGCGTGTATTTTTTTCATATAAAGCAATATATGAGTCACGTGAAAAAACACACTTGGCCCGTTACAACAATTGGATCCAACCCTTGAGGTATTTCCCCAACTGTGTTTAGTCAAATGAATCTTCTCTTTGCTAGGAACTGGTGTCTGTCACCCCAAAGGGTTTTGTGCCTGTAACGCATGTGCTCGTTTCTTATGGCAATGGCCCATGAAAAGGGATTGATTATATATACATCTAAAATTGCACAAGATACATACGATCCTGCGTGCAGTTGTGTTTGTATTTTAATTCTGTTTGAAAAAGGTGTGCTTAGTCCCTTTTTTACTTACTCATTGATGGTTTTTCAGTAATGTTGATGCCATTTAATACGTTTATATGTGCATGACCTGGCATGTGGATCAATATACATCGATATGTTATAATTTGGTAGAGGAAAAGTGGTTAACCGAGTGGTTATGAAGTACTCAAAGATATAACTGTGTATTTCAAAATTTTTTAAACTAGTGAAACATCTCAAAGTAAATGTCACGAATCATGATTTATGTTGTGCATGATAACAAAAGTAATTACCATTTATTGATTACAGGACAAAAAATAGTCATTTATTTAGTATTGTAATGAAGGATACATAATGTCCTAAATTCATATCTTAGTTATCACATTAACATGTGATATAGCTAAGGACCAGGTGACCAGAGTAGTAAGATCAGATCTTACTAACTTGCCTTAAATGCCTGTTTTAAAAATTACATCACACAATCATTGCTTTTGCCTATACTTAGTATGTCACATCTACTCACTAAGATACTGTTTGGTTCAAGTACTTGTAAGTACTAATATAAATAGTCCTATCATATCACTTGTTTTGTACAAGTATTATTTATCTCGATCAATCAAATTATTAATTATTTATTTCAAATCAATCAAATTTGTAATAATTTATTTCACATCAATCAAATCAATAATATAAAATTACGATATTAATTTTAATAAATAATATTATTAATATTTTCAACAATGACAAAATGGTAATATCATATTATCTCAAATTTAATCAATTAAATCAAGCACTATATTAACTATCATTTTCTATTTATTTTATTATTATAAATATTACTTATCCCATACTATATATCTCGTACCATGAACCAAACGGTACTTTAAGTACCAGGCTAGGGGCATAACTTGATTTTAACATGAGATGCTCTAAATTAACGACAAGTTATTATATCGTACGATACTATTAAAAACAGAAGGCCTCTGTTACGGTTGAGCTAAAATGTAGTGTACCGACTTTTCTTGTTCAAACAGATTCATCAGAGAATTCGAAAGAGCAACCAGAGGACCTTTGTAACACCAGATTCGCGGTAGTAGGAGTCTTGTGATTGCCTGATATATTTCCTTTCGACAAGTCAGTGTCTGGCCTCAGAGGGTCCACATGCCGGATTTCTTCGAGCATGGCCACAACATCTTTCATCATTGGACGATCATCGGGACGTGCCCCAAGGCACAGAAATGAGACAGCCAGTGTCTGTAGCATTTCATGCATCTGAGGGTCGGCTCTGCCCCTTAGCTTGGAGTCCAAAATATCAACTGGGTCGCGCTTGCTGTGCAAGTGGTCGCGAACCCATTGAACCAAATGTGCACCACCTGGCAACGTTGGATCTAAAGGGTGCCTCCCTGTCAGAACCTCTAAGAGAACAACCCCAAAACTGTAAACGTCGCTCTTTTCCGTGATACGTTGCATCGAAGCATGTTCTGTGAGAGAAAATATCACAAATTCAAGTCAATTAACAAGATAATTGTTTAAGGTGGCGGAGCTAGAAATTTCGTACAGGGAGACAATATCTTGTTTTTCTCACACATGAAAATATATTAGTTTTTTTGAAACTTTAAAAGACGGGAAATGCTAGTGTTGAATCAAGAAACGGGTTTAAGGTATATCTACCAGGTGCGATGTAGCCATAAGAACCAGCTAAATGAGGCCACTGACTCTGTTTCAGATTGTCTCTAACATCAGTTTCTCTGTTGAAAAGTCTTGCTAGGCCAAAATCAGCAAGATACGGCTCCATTTGATGGCCTAATAGTACATTCATGGCTTTGATATCACCATGTATGATCGCGGGAACACAGTCATGGTGCAAATATGCAAGAGCATGTGCAATTCCCAGTATTACATCGTTTCTAGCTTCCCAGTCTTCCCGTCCCTTGCCAGCTCCATGAAGAAGTGAACTCAAGCTCCCATTAGGAAGGTAATCGTAGAACAAAAGTTTTAATGTCGTGTTTGAACCCCAGCCCAGCAGCCGGACAATGTTCTTATGTCTGATCGAACCAAGAGTCCGAATTTCAGAATCAAATGCTCCTGATTCTTCGGATGACCACATCTTTTTCACAGCTAGGGTCACCCCACTAGGAACTGTCACCTTGTACACAACCCCGGAGCTTCCAGTCCCGATGACGTTAGATGACGTGAGGTTTCTTATTATGTCCTCAACTGAGAACTCCATCTTCTGATACAATGTCATCTCCCAAGTGTCAGTTTCGATTGATTTATTCTTAGCCACTCGAGAGCGAACTAGCAGGTAAATAGCGAGCAGCACAAGCACTGCACTGGCGCTGACAAGAATAGGCATCGCAATCTTCATGGTGGCTTTATCATGGCCTGAAGTACCCACAGAAGGGATAACTCCACCAGAGATGTAGAGATTTTTGTTACCTGCAAGGTCACTGAATGGCAGCTTCCGGAAGAACGGGGTACTAGGCAAGTCGCCTGAGAAGTCGTTGAACGACACATTGAGGGACACAAGGTTTTGAAGGCTTTTGAGAATTTCAAGGTTTCCAGAAAGTTTGTTGTAGGAAAGGTCGAGAACTGCTAATTTGTCAAGATTTGAAAATTCCTCTGGTATCTCACCAGTGAATTGATTATTGCTGAGGTTTAGAGCGATTTCCAGCGATGGAAGTCTGCCCAATTCTTTCGGTATATCACCGAAAAAAATATTGCTCCCAAGATCAACTAGTTGTAGCTTATTGCAGGACATGATTTCAGATGGGATTCTGCCAGCCAGTTGGTTGTTCCCAAGATTGAGTTTGGTTAATTTGGTTAAGTAACCGATGCTAGGGGTTAGGTTGCCGGATAAACTATTGTCTGAAATGTCTACAAACTGGAGACTTTTCGGAAGGGTATCAGGCAAAGGGCCGGTAAGCCCATTTGAGTGAAGATCAAGGAACTCAAGATTTTCACAGCCGGAAATGGAAGGAGGAATGCCACCCTCAAGATGATTGTTGCTCATATCAAGAAAATTTAAAATTTTCAACCTTCCAATTTCCAATGGAACACTACCGCCCAACATGTTGTCACTTATCCTTAATCTGTACAAATTTGTGCAGTTTCCTATATCAGGCGGTATAAAGCCTGAAAGATTGTTGGCGATAAGGAGCAGTTTTGTCAGATTTGTCAACGTGAAAATCTGTTTTGGGATTGGACCGAAGAGCTGATTGTAAGAAAAATCAAGAGCCTGGAGATTCACACACTGGGCTAAAGATTCAGGAATCATGCCTGTTAAGTTATTCTTCCAGGCAAAAAACAGGTTCAAGCTGGGTAATTCGCCAATCTGAACTGGGATTTCTCCATAAAATTGGTTATTGTCGACTTCCAAATTAGTCAGAGCAGCACATTTGTGTATCTCAGAAGGTATAACACCGGATAGCTGATTGACACTAAGCTGCAGTTCCTGGAGCTCCAGAAGATTCCCAACGCTCGTGGGTATGCTCCCTGTCAGTAGATTCTCCGACAAATCTACAATGCTTAAACCGCTGCAGCTTCCAAGCTCGGATGGGATTGTTCCGACCATACTATTCTGCCATAATAGCATATTCCGAAGCATTTTGAGTCCCCCTATCTGACTTGGAATCGAACCTGTGATCGAATTCTGATACAAGTACAGATTCTGCAACTCGCTGCAATTTCCAATCTCTTCTGGGATTGAACCAGACAGCATAGATGTATACATTGCTATTGTTTGAAGCTTTTTCAGCATCCCAATTGACGCCGGCAAACTCCCAGAAATGCTGGTTTCTGCAAGGCCGAGAATAACCAAGTTGCTGCAGTTTCCAATCTCCCGGGGCAATTCACCCTCCAGATTCTGATTCCCCCCAGCTCTGAATGCCTTAAGATTTCTCAAATTCCCTACAGTCTTGGGAATCTCACCGCTGAGCATATTGTCAAAGAACATAAGATTCTTAATCATAGTGAGATTCCCAATCTCCATAGGGATGCTACCTGTCAACAGATTTGTGTCGACGGACAAGTCTTCAAGCTTGTTCAACCTGCAAATTTCAACTGGAATCTCCCCGACAATGGAGTTATCACTAATATCAATCGTAACCAGCTCAAGATAATCTCCAAACTCTTTCGGGATCGTGCCGGTTAGATTCGTAGACGAAAGAACCAGAGTATTCAGTAACTTGAGTGGCTGGAAATTTGAAGGCAACGGACCTTGCAAGTCTACTGCTTGCAAGATAATCTTCACCACGTCGTCATCGGAGTTGCAGTGTATGCCATACCAAGTACAGGGACTGCGGTCTGAAGCACTCCAATCCGCAAGAGCATTCACAGAATCATTCAATCCTTTCTTCCATGTCAACAGAGCTTGGCCCTGCTCATTAATGGCGGAACAAGAAGTGAAGAAAAGAATAACGGTGAAAGAATAGAAGACAGGAAGAAAAGTGGAGGGATGCTTTCTTGAGGGTGCAGCCATTGCTGCAAAGAGAGAGAGAGGAGGCGAGGATCAGTTCTTTGGGATTGTCGAGGCCGAGGGGGGAACCCCATGTTTCGTTTATAGATTGAAAGAAAGTAGAAGATTTGGATCCAAATCCACTTTTTATTATTATTTTTCTATTACTGCAACATTTGGTATTTATTTAAATGAAGATGTTGATGCATATAGGTTCTTTTGGTTTTTACACCTATATTTAATCCATCCAAAAATGTATTATTAAAATTTACCAATTATTTATTTTGATTGAGTTGAGATGAATTTGTTTCAATTGAGACTTAAAATCATACATTCATATCAAACTTGAAACTTTATTGTTAGATAGTTTTATAAACATCAATTTTTTTGTGAAACATAATAAAAATAAACACTTATATCTCGGTGTACTGTGAGTGATCCTTGGTTAAAAATGAGAGTCTTGATTGATCATAGAATTAAAAAAACATAGAATAATTGGAAATTTCAGTTGATTTGTCATTCGTCACATCTTGCATTTATTTATCTAGTTTTGCTTAAAAGGAATCGATAAGCATTATTTGTAAAAAATAATTCTATATTATTTTAAAATGGGTAGTTTTTATTGACCCCATCTGTACGTACGTATATACATATATATAAAGAATAAAGATTTAAATTTTTACTTATATATATCATTTTTTGATCTACTTGCCAAAAAAATTGAATTATTTCTTCTTTTATCTTTGATCTATTTATCTATTTTAAATCAGTGATGAGTCAAGGTAAGACTTATCGTGTCTATATATATATATATATATATATATATATATATACACACACTTACATGAATTCTGATGATGTGACATTAACCTATTGTACATAACATTTTTTTTATGTTTCATTGCATATCTTATTTGTACTCACGTAAGTATTTACGGTATCTCTTGGATTTTAGCTTTTCAATCACATGTTTTTGTAGTTCTTTTAGTTACTATTTGTATTATTTTTATCGTTGTATTTTGTGGGTAGTTTTGTTCGGAAGTGAACGTAAGACGCAGCAGAAACTGGAGGCTTTAAATGATATTGGGCAATTAATTAAAAATATTTTCATCATTTTCATTGATGTTTATTATTAGAATGTACTAGTATTTCTGTTTTGAATAATTATTTAAAATAATTGATATAATATAATGAATATATTTAAATTTTTAATATTATTATAAAAGTTATCGTATAAAAATATTTATGTCATTTGAGATAGCATTCAAATAATGATAACAATATTCTGTAATTACATTGACTTATTTATTTTGTTTAAATAAAATTATTATTAATAAAAATAAATAAAACAAAATATTTAAAAAATCATACATTATTTGTTTATCAAAATTTTAAATAATAAATAAATATTTTTTCAAAATTCAATTTTTTGTCACTTATTTAGATGAATAAAATTTGATTAAAATTTTATTTATTTTTTGAAAATGTTAAAAATATTTATATTAAATTTTTATTAAGATACATATATTAAAGTTCTATTAAGATATATAATAATAATAACATTTCACAGGCAGTCAATATACAAAAAATTAATGAAATTTTTAATTTACCTCATGAGTGATACTGAACATTGCAATCATTTTTTAATTTATTTATAAAATTTTTATTTAAATTGATTGATATAATCAATGTAAAAATTTTAATATAATTTACGTTTTCAATAAAGTTTAGTTTCAATTTTAGTAAAAAAATAAAAAAACATATAATACATAAATTACATTTGAATTATATAAAAATTAATTAAATTCAAAATTGAATTAAATGAATTGAAATAATCAATGCAAACAATAATTGAGGTGATCATTTATTGCAATACATATATGTCAATATTCATGATACATCTTTCCTTTTTTAGAAATGAAATTTTGGCGGAAAATTACTTATTTTTAGCAAAAACTCCGCTTTTATATATATAATAATATATAGATTTTCAATACAAATCAGTCCTAATATTTTACAGTTCACCTTTTTCCTATCATCGTAAAGCACTATTTATTGCCCTGGGTATTTTCTTCTCTCCGTTTTTTGTCTTTTATTACAGAAAAAACTTTTTTTTTCCTTTTTTTATGAATAAATCGATATTTATTTATGAAATATTGAAATATTTCTTTAACAAAAAATAAATTGTTTATGATTAAAAAAAGTATTATAGTTTAGAAAGAAAAGTTGAAATAATTGTTTAGTGTTTGAATTACTGAAAAATATAAAATATATTTTGTGTATTTTGTTTAGTTTTTTCATACATTAGAGTCTATTAAGAATAACTAATACTTTTAATAAATAATATTAAGTTATAAATATTTAATGAGAAACTATAATTATAATTAATTGAAACAAATTACGTTAAAAATTGAGGTTTTTTCCAAAAATATATATATATATATAATAATTATGGAATTTTAAAATTTTCAGTATATTTTAGTTGTTTCTTAAAATGTTTAATTTCCATGCATTCATTCAATTTTTTTCTCTTTTAATGTCCGTTATTGTCAATCATTTTCAGATTGTCCTTTATATTTAATGTACATTAAATTTACTTAGTGGTTATCCGCAGCTAAAAAAGTAATTATACATGACTTTAATAGTAGTGTGGAGAGTTTATATCAGATAATACTTTTTATAAAATAATTTTTTTTTATATAAAAAAATAGAAAAACAAATTATATAGAAAATCGGTTATCCACCTCGTCGGCAGTTGGGCTCTGCGTTCATGTACCCTAACCACTATGATTCAAAGTCAATATTTATTTAATTATTATTTATATCATATGGTGCCAATTTATTGAGGGAAGTTAGAACCGTAACAATTAATAATTAATTCAATGTAAATAAAACCTTCGTTTTTTACGCAGTTATGTCATGTTATTAATCAAATGGACCATAAGCAACAACCCGAATAAATTTCACCTTAATTTTTATTGTTGGGAAGCCCTTCCCTTGATAGCATTGCCGATCCCACTTTTTATATGGTTCTTTTCTCTTTGTTAGCTCCAAAAAAAAAAAAGATGATGATTATTTTATTATTTAAAATATTTGAATTGTATCATTATCGTTATTTATATTATATATAATATCTGAATAGACGTTTGATATTATAATTGGTATCAATAGTTAAAATTAAATGTTTATAAAGGCAATGGTTTTATGTAATATTTTGTGTCTTTTTTTTAATTATAAAACGATGTGAAATTTTATTTGTTTAGAAGTTCAAAAAAATATTGTTGAATTGTATTGTTCTTGCTATGTATGGAGGATTTTTATACTGAAAATTATATTTGATAAACATGAACATAGTATATGTTGTTATGTCACAAGGGACCTGGTTTGCACGAGATAAGTGTTAAAACTCAAAGAATATCCAATAAGATTGTATTTCGAGCCTATGAGATTGTTAGTATTTGTATATGGCGTTTTTGTTAGAATAGGTGCCGCACAAGTCAGTTTACAGCTTGGATTTTATTGATTCTTATGTAAAAACGATATTTATTTTAATAATATTTTATGATTCTATCTAATTATGACATTTATTTTATTTGTACACTCATGCAAGTTATATAGATAAAGTTCTAGAATATACTATAAGTATCATGATATCCACAAGTCATATGAATCATGAAATTCATTAAGAAGTCCATTGTATATTCTAAATTCGTTCTTAGTTGATTCAACTGCATAAAATAAGGATAAAGATCATTCGAGATCGAGACTAACATTTGTGTTAACGCCACATTTCATTAGTATGAACATATGGACGTCCAATCATGCAGATAGATGATCATATGATGATTGAACTGAACAATTCTCCCTCGAACTTTCAAAGTTGTTATCACTTATCGAGTTGATTAAGTTTGTGGTTATGATTATACATCATTAGTCTTTTGACCCGGGATAACATAGAGCTTTTACATACTAGCACTATGCTTTGATTCGTTTAATGACCCCACAAGAATCATCTGGTGGCGAGGTTGAGAGTAGTTTGGATATACGTAGGAGCTGATACATCATATTTGGGGATTCACCGCTCGCCTACGGGTGTAGATATCCTATGTTATCTTATGAATTAATAGTGCAAGGAATATCTTGCCATAGTATGAGTTGTGCTTTAAGGAAAAATATTTTCTTAGTTGCACACACGAGGCCGCTATGATTACTCAAAGATGCATCACATCATTATCGAATTCATTTGCAACTCTTGATATACCAATGGTTGTAGAATCGCTCAAGATATATATGTTTAATGGACCGTACTCTACGCTAACCGTAACCTACTGTTTTTGCAAGGACTATTAGTGATACTTACGGGATCATGAGGCGATGCTACTAGAAGCTTTTAATATGATCCGATGAGTGTAATCATACTTGAGTTATGGCGTTCTTGAATAAGAGGTTGATGAAAAGAATGATGCTAACTAGGATAAGCCGAAATAAGAACAAATATTGTCCCGAATCACATGAAGTTGTAACCTCGCAGCTAGCTATATCTCTGAATCATTGAGGGTCATACAAATATTGAGTTTGGTGTTCCCGTTGAGATAGTCGAATTCAAGGAGTTGAATTTGACGACTGTATTTTGATAGAATCAAATATATAGCTTATAAAGGAATATATAAGTGCAGTCCATTTGTAAAAGTTAGCATGACTGCTAATTTAGTGAATAGAGTGCAATTGCCTAATTTAATGAAAAGTTCCAAAAGCATCTGCAAAAAATGAGTCAGTAGAAAATTTTGATATTCAAAATTTCTATTTTTCATTATAATAAAAAACAATTTATACGCTAGTCACATCTGCGATGTTTGATGGTTGATCGAGATTATAATGGAGTCACAATTATTTAAATATTAAATTTAGAATATGTTAACTGAATATTAATTAAGTATTTTTGACTACTATGTAAAATTCTTATGGAATATTCTAGAAGTATTGTCAAAATTTGAAAAATAATACACGAGATCATGACTCAACCATGGATTATTTGATCAATAGGATTATATAATACTAATACAACTACAAATGTCTTAGTTAGCAATAAAATCTAGTAGATTTTTTGACAATGTGATATCTCCCAAGTAAGTGTATCATTAAGATTATTTGGGTCATCCATAAAAAAATATTACTTTTTATGCTAAGACTCATATTTTTTATTGTGAATATCGGTAGGGTTGACCCGTCTCACAGATAAAGATTCGTGAGACCGTCTCACAAGAGACCTACTCTTAGTATATAATTTTTTATGTATCTACGAGTCATTCTACATTACATCAGGAATATTACTTCTCGGTATATTTTTTTTAAGATGTCTGTACGAACATCTGAACTCAAACAAATCATATAAATTCATCGATACAAAAAATTCAAATATTTTAATGAACACCTTATACATGCATCGAGAGGAAGTATCATACACAAAACTTCTATATATCTACATATAAAAAAACAAACATTGTCCGCATTACGAAGCACAATTAATTGAGTAAGTGACTTAAAATCGATGAGGGTAAATCACCTACGTACCATTTCTGTTACATATTACGTAACTCTCAATGTAGTGCTTTACGGCTACTTTACACTGGGGTTTTTACCTTTTAGTACGAATACAAATCTCCGCGCGAGCACATACACACAGATAGATATAGATATATATATATATATATATATATCACATAAATAGAAGATAATTTGTTTTATTTGGTGTTTTAGTTAAAATTTCAAGTAAGGAGAATTAGATATAAATAACGAATCCCAAATTGCGAATTATTTCCTTTTAAAAAAAATGGTTAGCTAACTAGGATGAGTGAAAAGTAGTAGTAGCACGAGAAATGGGTCAGGGCACATGTAAGCTGTTATAAATTTGAACATGATTTCAGAGACTTTCTCAAATATTGAGGTGGGTGCAATTCAATGCCAATCGTGGAAGTAATTTTTGGGACTGAAAATCTGAACATGCAGGTGGGATTTCACTTGTATCCGCTTGGGTGAAAATATAAAACTCCATTCACATTTCTTGTAATTAAAATATTTTACTACAAATTTTGTATCCAATTCGATCTTCACTTTAGATCGTAGAATAAAAATGCTATGAAATGTAAAAATGACTAGATTCCCGTAAATAAACCAAGTTTGAATGAAGGGGATTAATCGATTTGAAATATATTTCAAATTTGGACTTAAATGACACTAGATCAGCTATATTTGAAAGTTATAATTTCTATCACATTGTTGAAATTAACCTAATATAAACTCGTTAAAACAAATATAGAATATTAAGAATCTATAATTTCAAACACATACCAAATGTGCGCTATAATAAAATTCTCAATTTTGTAAGTACTCAATTGTTATACCATTGGACCCTAAATGTGCCAAAATTTATCCGCTGTCAAAGCTCGTGTTTTGCCAAAATCTATCAGCCGCTAGTCGGTTTGAGAAGTTTGGATCTCACACACGATGAAGAAGATGAGGATAAATTCGAATCATGACTGAGAAAATTGAGAACGAAATTGACACACGATTGAGAAAACAGGTGAAGGAAGTTGAGAGATGTTCCACAATGGATGAACGTGAAATATGAGCTAAACTGCTTGGAGGAATGATAAAAAAGAGACAGGAGATCATCATTAAAGAACATACAACTCATCAATCAACAACTCAAGAATAATGCTATGCGAATCTTCATTAATTATAGTTCATTTTAATTCGCTCAATCATTAGCTTAATTTCTTTAGGTTTATGTATATTTCTTCAACTTCTATTTTCAGTTTATAATAATAAAAATGTCGATTCATAATAATATAATTTGTTTTGTTGTTGTTTATGGATATTTCTTTCATAGTAATAAAAATGTCGATTCATAATAGTAAAATGTTCACGTCGTTTGATCGTAGAAGTCAGATTATTTAATAACTTTGGTACAATTTCGTGTCTGACATGCCAGAAAATTTGTGATGAACAAATTGGCACGTCCTGTGGGACCATACCGCCAACGAAGGGAGAAAACACTGAGAATGATGAAAAAATGCTACAAAGTCCAGTATGTTTATGAAAAATTGGAAGGGAATGCACTTGGTGGATACTTGGAATAAAGGAAATATGATTTCCAATTTTTCATATTCACATAATGAACTTTCAAAAAATAAGATATTGATTTTTCAAGCAACTTCTGTCGAGAAAAGATTGAAGGAATCAGATGATAAATACTATTGGGGGAGTTCACTTCGTCAACTGAATGTACAAATAAATTCTTGGGAACATGGAGAATATGTTAATCATAATTCTTAATGTTTATATGGTGATAAAATGTGGATTCTTCAAGTCTCTTTTACAGAGGAAAAAATACAAAATTTAGATGAAAGATACAACAGAAAAATGAATTGTAATTGCTAATTCTGGGATCTAATCGATCAAAATCACAAATAGTAATGAAGAACTAAAATGTGTTAAGAATTCAATCTACTAGATAATAAAATCAATTAGTTCAAGAGAACAGTTTTTTAGTTCAGTTGAGATACTAAACTGACAATTTGTTGAGATCAAGGGTAACTGACTTTTGTAATTTCAGTTGACTTCTAAAGCTCAAAATTCCCCATAAATAAGCAATTAAGATTAATAATTGATCACTAAAATATTTCTAAAGAAAGAAAACTTAGTCCCATGTTGTAACGTACCGTACTTTTTACTACTTAAAATTTGCGGAAAAATTAAAAATTTTCTTTAATAAAAGGCGAACCTTCAAAGTTAGATAAAATAAACTGTTCAACCCAAATATTGTTGCAACATAAGATCTCAAATGAAGTTTACTAAAAGTACTTGTTTAAAACTCATAATCGATAACATGAAATCAGAGTACTTTTAAACATTTCATAAAACTTAAAACTTGGCGGTCCTCGGATTTAGCCTCCCGCCCAGTCCAAGCCAGCTCACTGGTCCACATCTCTCGTCTCCTCAAATGCCTTATCACCTGCATCGATCAAGTCTAGTGAGTCTAAAGACTCAACATGTATAAACTGGGAGTAACGAGTAATACGTAATAAAATCACATGCAACTTCAAAATAGAACGTACATACTTGAACTTGAACGTGCATATAAAAGCTCGAACTTACATACATACATAGACGTGCCAAACATGAAACTTTTCTTAAACGTGCTTGCATACTTGTACATACATGAACATACATAAAATTCATCATTTTGCGTATAGGCATGTTTCAAAGCAAGTGACCCACTACATAAATACGCCTGATCAGACTAAATCAGGCTGACAGGGAAGATCCACTGCCACATACATGAGATCCCCGTTCATGCTTTAACGGGTGGATTGGTCTCCGTTCATGCTTTAACGCTTTTCAATCCTGATCTAAACTCGTTCATGCTTTAACGGGGTGGATTGGTCCCTGGTCATGCTTTACCGCTTTCCAATCCCATACATAATTGGTCACAAGACATTTAGCATACCTCAAAAACTTGAAATATTTTCTTTTGCACTGTCGAACATACTTACTTGGCGTGAGGGATTCGTTAGATCTCGCTTGGAGCCACTGCTGCACATACTATTATAAGTTTCAAACACTTATCTAACTTATACGTAGGTTACTCGTGCTCGCCACCGAAGTAAATAAATAGCTTATGGCATTCTAGATCACTCGGGACTTGACCTCGTTTAATAATCGTACTAAGCCATGACTTCGAACCCCGAACAATCTAAAAAACGATGTGTGAACATTTCCCAAAAATAAAAGACATGAACTCACTATTGAACTTGAAAAGAAGAAAGAACCAAACATTTTTACAGATGGGGCCGCGCCAGGGCGGTAACAAATTACCGCTCGAGCGCCAGATCTTCTAGACGCCTACCCTCGGACAGAAAGTGCGGCGCTCGGGCGGTAAAATATTACCGCTCGGGCGCCGAGTCTTCTGGACTCCGCGACTTGAAGCTTAATACTCCTAACTAAATTATACGAATCGTGAACCAATTCATCGAGACTATCCTAGGACTGCTATAGCACTGACTCGACTCCATAAAAAGGTCTCAAACGACGACGCACACCGAACAAGCAATAAATCCGTAAACTCAAATTTTGACACCAATTGATTCCTACGATTTCTAATGCAACCAACGACTATCGACACGAAACGAAACATCAAAACTCATCCCAAACTCATACTCCATATACCTAAATACAGCAGCGATCGCCCGACGGTTCCCAACGAAGCCTGCAACAAATAAACTTCAAGAACACATCAATAATATAATTTCAGAAAATGAAGTTTGAGCAGTCCCACGAAAATCACCATAACTCACTCAATTTTTATCCAAATACTTCGAATTTTATATCAAATCGAAGGTATTGAAAAGTTCTACGATTTTCATGTTGAAAGTTTTCTCAATATCGCGACCGAAAAATCGTAGTTTTTAAAAGAACAGCAAAAACAAGATTTTCAGATCCAGAAACGTTCAAAATACGATCTAAAATATTTCCGCTCAAACTTTACACATCATACATATATTTTTACGCATAAAAACAACGCAACATATACTATGACATGATCGATGCAAGAAAAATAGAATATACGTGCCTTATGATGTTAAAGTTTATCGAACAGACGATACCGAAGCGGAGATGGCGCGAGGATTGATCCGCGACGAATGTGGCGCTAAAATCCTTGAAGAAAACACATGAAAATTTGCTGGAAGATGGAGAGGGAAGGGGGCGGCTGCAAAGACTCTTAGAACCCTAGGTTTCTTTTCAAAAATATGAAATGAATGGATGTGCATGTGTGTGTTGTGTGAAAAACGTGAGTGAGTGTGTGTAAAAGCGTGTGTGTGCATGTGTTTAGAAATAATTAGGGAATGATTTTGCTTAATTATACCATTAACCATGCTAATCAAGATACTAATGAAAATGTTATCTCAATTAAAAAATTAATTAAAATACTATCCCTACTAATCTTTAATTATAATCCCCTAATTAAAATAAAAAGCACAAGCACTAAATCTTTAAAGGTTTTAAAATCTTAAAATCACCTAATAAATAAATTAGGCTTTAAAAGAAAAATACTTCATAAATTAATTAAAATGCCACATCCTTAACTTAAAATAAAATACCGCATTAAAATTTTTGCCAAAAGTCGTCGCCGGTCTTTTTCCTCGATCTCGCCCAGAATAATCGCCTGAAACATGAAACTCAAGAAAACATGTGCATCACATAAGCATAATTAATTTAAAATAATGTATCTGAATAAATCATGCATCGCTAAAACTCATTTTAAACTTAAATAAATAATTTAACAATTAAATAAATGCATGAGTTATACGTGTACTAAATTTGGGCTCTACAGTTCCTCTCTCACTTATATAAATTCCCTCCTCGAAATTAAATATTACCAAACAAATCCGGGTAGCGGCTTCTCATATCTGCCTCGGTCTCCCAAGTGGCTTCCTCCACTGATTAATTCAACCACTAGATCTTGACCAACTAGGTCACCTTGTTCCGAAATCTCCGCTCCTGTCTGTCTAGGATTTGGACAGGTCTTTCCTCGTAAGACAGGTCTGGAGCCAACTTGTGGGGACCCAAACCTAATTCCTCTTCTTAATCATCATTAAGATCAATTTATTAATCTGGGTCTAATTTTTTTTTTAAAATTACATAAGTGCGGAACATATAATAATCAGTCTAATATAAACATCGAAAGTAAAGTACAAGTCTTGTACCAAATACATTTATCTCAAACTAAGGTTCAACAACTATACATCAAGTGTTGAAAGCCATTATACTTTTAAGTCCGGATCTCCATGCTAATCTTGATCTCTCATCCTCTTCTTGACCCTGATCCTGTCCCACCTGTTGTCATGCACACATACAAACACAATAACAGTCGGATAACTCCGGTGAGAAATATATTCCCAGTATAAATCATGTATACATGCAATCATATAAACATATATATAAGCATGAAACATATATCAATAATATATATCATAATCTGAAAGACATGAATCGCTATGAAACTGTAAATAAACTCTGGACTCATCATCTCAAACTCGACTCATCTCTAATCTAGGGATCCCGGTTCCTGGACATTGGCGTACTATATCGAATCTCAGCAATAGAAGTCAATCTGCTCCTACGCAACATCGATATAAACCAAACATCCAGTGTCTTGGCACATCCGCCAAAGACTTGGCACCTCCGCCAATGACTATGCACATCTGCCCATGACTCAATACATGCTTTGCTATAACTCAATAGACTAAACATATCGATCTCATGAATTGCAAACATCAATGCAATAAAGTAAAGTATGTGGTTTTTGGGAAACTCAAGTCCGATCTAACCCGAGTTGTATCATCCCGGTTCAACATTGATTTATACCTTTCTTTTCTCGGTCTGACGAAGTCGAAGTCTCAAATTCGAATATGTCAATACTCAATCTGGCAACGACAATATTGAGGAGTACAATATTAATATACAACTTAATCAATACTGGATATAATCAGAACTCAATCTAATTCTTTTTCAACGGCATAACGACACAATCTCAATATACCCAGCAATACAAATCAACAGATATTAATCTCAACAACTCATAATTGATAACCAACTCTATCTGATATCAAATCTGTATAATCTCAATCAAATTCAATCTGAAAAATCCTAAAAATTTCATACGGTATCTGTTCTTCGATTCGGTTTCGATTATACAATGATAACAATCTCAGGAACAGATAATAATAATCATATCATTATTTCCCCAACCTCAGATTTTCAAAACATATTGAAACATAAGAAAACTTACGTCCAGTTGAAGTCTTTGTCGAGAGGAGTACGATACTGAAATCGGATTGAAATTCTAACGGTCGGATCTTACGCAAATCACAAATCTATGATTTCAAGACCTTGAAGCTTTCCCCTGCTCTTCTCGTTTCTTTCTTGCTAATTCTGAGGGAAAATGAAACTCTATTATATATATCATGCATGGTGAAGAAACGTGGCTCACTCTTCAAGCTGCACGTCTCGCGCATATGCGCGACCTCCATCGGCGCATATGCGCGAGACCTACTGGTCTCGACATACTTCATATCCTCAGCTCGCGCATATGCGTGTCCCCTTTCGGCGCATATGCGCGAGGTTCTTTGCCATACTCGCGCATATGCGCGTTCCCTTCCGGCGCATATGCGCGAGGTTCTCTGCCATACAAGCGCATATGCGCCGGTCCTGGTTGCGCATATGCGCGAGGTTCTCTGCCTGCCTCGCGCATATGCGCCCTGCTCGGTCGCGCATATGCGCGAGGGGTTCAATCCTCGCACATAATTCAAGTCTTCTTTTGTCTTTTTCGATCTGTTCTTTTCCGTCTATAATTACATCAATTATCAATAAATCATTTCAGATTACAATAATAAAAATCTCAGGCATTACAATTCTCCCCCTCTAAGATCTGATTTCGTCCTCGAAATCACAGCCAATCAAATCAGACACGATAAATTTGAAGCATGACTGAGAAAATTGAGGACGAAATTGACACACGATTGAGAAAACTGGTGAAGGAAGTTGAGACATGTTCCACAATGAATGAACGTGAAATATGAGCTAAACTGCTTGGAGAATGACAAAAAAGAGACAGAAGATCATCATTAAAGAACATACAACTCATCAATCAACAACTCAAGAATAATGCTATGCGAATCTTCATTAAGTACAGTTAATTTTAATTCGCTCAATCATTAACTTAATTTCTTTAGTTTTAAGTATATTTCTTCAACTTCTGTTTTCAGTATATAATAATAAAAATGTCGATTCATAATAATATAATTTGTTTTGTTGTTGTTTATGGATATTTCTTTCATAGTAATAAAAATGGCGATTCATAATAATATAATTCTCACGTCGTTTGATCGTAGAAGTCAGATTATTTCATAACTTTGGTACAATTTCGTGTCTTACACGCCAGAAAATTTGTGATGAACAAATTGGCACGTCCTGTGGGACCATACCGCCAACGAAGGGAGAACAATGAGAATGATGAAAAACAAAGTCCAGTATGTTTATGAAAAATTGGAAGGGAATGCACTTGGTGGATACTTGGAATAAAGGAAATATGATTTCCGATTTTTCATATTCGTATAATGAACTTTCAAAAAATAAGATATTGATTTTTCAAGCAACTTCTGTCGAGAAAAGATTGAAGGAATCAGATGATAAATACTATTGGGGGAGTTCACTTCGTCAACTAAATGTACAAATAAATTCTTGGGAACATGGAGAATATGTTAATCATAATTCTTAATGTTTATATGGTGATAAAATGTGGATTCTTCAAGTTTCTTTTACAGAGGGAAAAATACAAAATTTAGATGAAAGATACAACAGAAAAATGAATTGTAATTGCTAATTCTGGGATCTAATCGATCAAAATCACAAATAGTAATGAAGAACTAAAATGTGTTAAGAATTCAATCTACTAGATAATAAAATCAATTAGTTCAAGAGAACAGTTTTTAAGTTCAGTTGAGATACTAAACTGACAATTTGTTGAGCTCAAGGGTAACTGACTTTTGTAATTTCAGTTGACTTCTAAAGCTCAAAATTCCCCATAAATAAGCAATTAAGATTAATAATTGATCACTAAAATATTTCTAAAGAAAGAAAACTTAGTCCCATGTTGTAACGTACCGTACTTTTTACTACTTAAAATTTGCGGAAAAATTAAAAATTTTCTTTAATAAAAGGCGAACCTTCAAAGTTAGATAAAATAAACTGTTCAACCCAAATATTGTTGCAACATAAGATCTCAAATGAAGTTTACTAAAAGTACTTGTTTAAAACTCATAATCGATAACATGAAATCAGAGTACTTTTAAACATTTCATAAAACTTAAAACTTGGCGGTCCTCGGATTTAGCCTCCCGCCCAGTCCAAGCCAGCTCACTGGTCCACATCTCTCGTCTCCTCAAATGCCTTATCACCTGCATCGATCAAGTCTAGTGAGTCTAAAGACTCAACATGTATAAACTGCGAGTAACGAGTAATTCGTAATAAAATCACATGCAACTTCAAAATAGAACGTACATACTTGAACTTGAACGTGCATATAAAAGCTCGAACTTACATACATACATAGACGTGCCAAACATGAAACTTTTCTTAAACGTGCTTGCATACTTGTACATACATGAACATACATAAAATTCATCATTTTGCGTATAGGCATGTTTCAAAGCAAGTGACCCATACATAAATACGCCTGATAAGACTAAATCAGGCTGACAGGGAAGATCCACTGCCACATACATGAGATCCCCGTTCATGCTTTAACGGGTGGATTGGTCCCCGTTCATGCTTTAACGCTTTCCAATCCTGATCTAAACTCGTTCATGCTTTAACGGGGTGGATTGGTCCCTGGTCATGCTTTACCGCTTTCCAACCCCATACATAATTGGTCACAAGACATTTAGCTTACCTAAAAAACTTGAAATATTTTCTTTCGCACGTCGAACATACTTACTTGGCGTTAAGAGATTCGTTGTATCTCGCTTGGAGCCACTGCTGCACATACTATTAAAGTTTCAAATACTTATCTTGCATAACTTATACGTAGGTTACTCGTGCTTGCCACCGAAGTAAATAAATAGCTTATGGCATTCTAGATCACTCGGGACTTGACCTCGTTTAATAATCGTACTAAGCCATGACTTCGAACCCCGAACAATCTAAAAAACGATGTGTGAACATTTCCCAAAAATAAAATACATGAACTCGCTATTGAACTTGAAAAGAAAAAAGAACCAAACATTTTTACAGATGGGGCCGCGCTCGAGCGGTAACGAATTACCGCTCGAGCGCCAGATCTTCTGGACGCCTACCCTCAGACAGAAAGAGCGGCGGCTCGGGCGGTAAAATATTACCGCTCGGGCGCCGAGTCTTCTGGACTCCGCGACTTGAAGCTTAATACTCCTAACTAAATTATACGAATCGTGAACCAATCCATCGAGACTTATCCTAGGACGCTATAACACTGACTTGACTCCATAAAAACGTCTCAAACGACGTTGCACACCAAACAAGCAACAAATCCGTAAACTCAAATTTTGACACCAATTGATTCCTACGATTTCTAATGCAACCAACGACTATCGACACGAAACGAAGCATCAAAACTCATCCCAAACTCATACTCCATATACCTAAACACAGCAGCGATCGCTCGACGGTTCCCAACGAAGCCTGCAACAAATAAACTTCCAGAACACATCAATAACATATTTTCAAAAAATGCAGTTTGAGCAGTCCCACGAAAATCACCATAACTCACTCAATTTTTATCCAAATACTTCGAGTTTTATATCAAATCGAAGGTATCAAAAAGTTCTACGATTTTTATGTTGAAATTTTTCTCAATATCACGACCGAAAAAGCGTAGTTTTTAAAATAACAGCAAAAACAAGATTTTCAAATCCAGAAACGTTCAAAATGCGATCTAAAATATTTCCGCTCAAACTTTACACATCACACATGTATTTTTACGCATAAAAACAACGCCACACATACTATGACATGATCGACGCTGGAAAAATAGAATGAACGTACCTGATGATGTTAAAGTTTACCGAACCGGCGATACCGAAGCGAAGATGGCGCGAGGATTGATCCGCGACGAACTTGGCGCTAAAATCCTTGAAGAAAACACACGAAAATTTGCTGGAAGATGGAGAGGGAAGGGGGCAGATGCAAGGACTCTTAGAACCCTAGGTTTCTTTTCAAAAATATGAAATGAATGGATGTGTATGTGTGTGTTGTGTGAAAAACGTGAGTGAGTGTGTGTAAAAGCGTGTGTGTGCATGTGTTTAGAAATAATTAGGGAATGATTTTGCTTAGTTATACCATTAACCATGCTAATCAAGATACTAATTAAAATGTTATCTCAATTAACAAATTAATTAAAATACTATCCCTACTAATCTTTAAATATAATCCCCTAATTAAAATAAACAGCACAAGCACTAAATCTTTAAAGGTTTTAAAATATTAAAATCACCTAATAAATAAATTAGGCTTTAAAAGACTAATACTTCATAAATTAATTAAAATGCCACATCCTTAACTTAAAATAAAATACCGCATTAAAATTTTTGCCAAAAGTCGTCGCCGGTCTTTTTCCTCGATCTCGCACAGAATAATCACCTGAAACATGAAACTCAAGAAAACACGTGCATCACATAAGCATAATTAATTTAAAATAATGTATTTGAATAAATCATGCATCGCTAAAACTCATTTTAAACTTAAATAAATAATTTAACAATTAAATAAATGCATGAGTTATACGTGTACTAAATTTGGGCTCTACAGTTCCTCTCCCACTTATATAAACTCCGTCCTCGAAATTAAATATTACCAAACAAATCCGGGTAGCGGCTTCTCATATCTGCCTCGGTCTCCCAAGTGGCTTCCTCCACTGATTAATTCAACCACTGGACCTTGACCAACTTGGTCACCTTGTTCCGAAGCCTCCGCTCTTGTCTGTCTAGGATTTGTACAGGTCTTTCCTCGTAAGACAGGTCTGGAGCCAACTTGTGGGGACCCAAACCTAATTCCTCTTCTTAATCATCATTAAGATCAATTTATTAATCTGGGTCTAATTTTTTTTTTAAAATTACATAAGTGCGGAACATATAATAATCAGTCTAATATAAACATCGAAAGTAAAGTACAAGTCTTGTACCAAATACATTTATCTCAAACTAAGGTTCAACAACTATACATCAAGTGTTGAAAGCCATTATACTTTTAAGTCCGGATCTCCATGCTAATCTTGATCTCTCATCCTCTTCTTGACCCTGATCCTGTCCCACCTGTTGTCATGCACACATACAAACACAACAACAGCCGGATAACTCCGGTGAAAAATATATTCCCAGTATAAATAATGTATACATGCAATCATATAAACAGATATAAAAGCATGAAACATATATCAATAACATGTATCATAATCTGAAAGACATGAATCGATATGAAACTGTAAATAAACTCTGGACTCATCATCTCAAACTCGACTCATCTCTAATCTAGGGATCCCGGTTCCTAGACATTGGCGTACTATATCGAATCTCAGCAATAGAAGTCAATCTGCTCCTACGCAACATCGATATAAACCAAACATCCAGTGTCTTGGCACATTCGCCAAAGATTTGGCACCTCCGCCAATGACTAGGCACATCCGCCCATGATTCAATACATGCTTTGCTATAACTCAATAGACTAAGCATATCGATCTCTTGAGTTGCAAACATCAATGCAATAAAGTAAAGTATGTGGTTTTTGGGAAACTCAAGTCCGATCTAACCCGAGTTGTATCGTCCCGGTTCAACATTGATTTATACCTTTCTTTTCTCGGTCTGACGAAGTCGAAGTCTCGAATTCGAATCTGTCAATACTCAATCTGGCAATGACAATATTGAGGAGTACAATATTAATATACAACTCAATCAATACTGGATATAATCAGAACTCAATCTAATTCTGTTTCAACGGCATAACTACATAATCTCAATATACCCAGCAATACAAATCAACAGATATTAATCTCAAAAACTCATAATCGATAACCAACTCAATCTGATATAAAATCTGTATAATCTCAATCAAATTCAATCTGAAAAATCATAACAATTTCATACAGTATCCGTTCTTCGATCCGGTTTCAATTATACAATGATAACAATCTCAGGAACAGATAATAATAATCATATCATTATTTCCCCAACCTCAGATTTTCAAAACATATCGAAACATAAGAAAACTTACGTCCAGTTGAAGTCTTTGTCGACAGGAGTACGATACTGAAATCGGATTGAAATTCTAACAGTCGGATCTTACGCAAATAACAAATCTATGATTTCAAGACCTTGAAGCTTTCCCCTGCTCTTCTCGTTTCTTTCTTGCTAATTCTGAGGGAAAATGAAACTCTGTTATATATATCATGCATGGTGAAGAAACGTGGCTCACTCTTCAAGCACGTCTCGCGCATATGCGCGACCTCCCTCGGCGCATATGCGCGAGACCTACTGGTCTCGGCATACTTCATATCCTCAGCTCGTGCATATGCTCGTCCCCTTCCGGCGCATGTGCGCGAGGTTCTCTGTCATACTCGCACATATGCGCGGGTCCTGGTCGCGTATATACGCGAGGTTCTCTGTCTGCCTCGCGCATATGCGCCCTGCTCGGTCGCGCATATGCGCGAGGGGTTCAATCCTCGCACATAATTCAAGTCTTCTATTGTCTTTTCCGGTCTGTTCTTTTTCCGTCTATAATCACATCAATTATCAATAAATCATTTCAAATTACAATAATAAAAATCTCGGGCATTACAATTCTCCCCCTCTAAGATCTGATTTCGTTCTCGAAATCACATGCAATCAAATCATATACAATAAGGAATGGAGAATAGAAGCTAAACAGTAAACTCACCTCAGTGAATTAACTCTGGGAATTTCTGTTTCATATCTGATTCAGTCTCCCAGGTAGCTTCTTCAATGCCATGACGACTCCACTGAACTTTCACAAGCGGAATAGTTTTCGTTCTGAGTTGATTTTCTTTACGATCGAGAATCTGAATCGGTTTCTCATAATAACTCAGTGTCTCATCAAGTTCTGCCTCATCTGGCTGAAGAATATGAGATGCATCAGGGAGATACTTCCGCAATAAAGATACATGAAAGACATCATGTATTCCAGATAGAGAAGGCGGTAAGGCGAGACGATAGGCACGATCTCCTATCTTCTCGAGAATCTTATAAGGCACAATATGTGGTGAAGACAACTTCCCTTTCTTGCCAAATCTGACAATGCCTCTGAAAGGAGAAATCTTCAGAAATACTCGGTCTCCTGCCTCAAATACCAACGGTCGACGATGAACATTGGCATATTTGGCATGTCTTTCTTGAGCTGTCTTCATTCTCTTCTGAATCAGCTTCACTTTCTCAGTCATATCTCGGATCATGTCAAGCCCAATCTCAGGTATCTCAGAAATATCATCCCAATAAAGAGGGGATCTGCACTTCTTAGTGTACAATGCTTCAAATGGAGCCATCTCTATACTCGTTTGATAGCTGTTGTTGTACGAAAACTCACAAAGTGGCAAGATTCTTACCAACCAGTGCCAAAATCCAGCACTACAGCTCTCAGCATATCTTCCAATGTCTGGCTAGTCCGCTCTGACTGTCCGTCGGTCTGTGGATGATATGCGGTACTCAGATGTAACTTCGTACCTAGAGCTTGCTGCAAACTGTGCCAAAAGTGCGAAGTAAACCGAGTATCATGGTCTGAAACAATCGACTTCGGCACTCCATGCAATCTGACCACTTCTCTGACATAAATCTCTGCCATCAGGTCATGTCTGTACGTCATCTTGTACGGAATAAAACATGCGGATTTGGTCAATCTGTCAATCATGACCCAAATCGCATCACAACCTCGGGAGGAACGTGGTAGCTTTGTCACAAAATCCATAGAAATGTGATCCCATTTCCATTCAGGAATAGACAAGATGTGTAATAAACCTCCTGGTTTCTTTCTTTCGGCTTTCACCTGCTGGCAATTCAGACATTTTGATACAAACTCTGCAATATCTGCCTTCATCTGTTTCCACCAAAACTGTCTTTTTAAATCATTATACATCTTTTTGCCACCAGGATGAATACTGAATCGACTACTGTGCGCTTCTGACAATATCTGTCGTTTCAAATCCGAAACATCTGGCACAACAAGACGATTATTCACATATAGTACATCATCACGTACCTGATACTCTGATCGATGCCTTGCTCTGACCATCAAAATCGAGTTCTGAACATTCTGATCAACTTTCAGAGCTTCTTTAATTCTCAAAACCAGCTCTGGTTCGACTTGAATAGCATAAAGTCTCAACGGTCTACAATCTGTTTCAAATGCTAATCCAGACAAACAACAGTCTTCAATAAAATTTGAAACACCAATAGTCGATAAGGATAAAGAACATATCTTTCGACTCAATGCATCAGCTGCTGCATTCGATTTCCCCGGATAGTATTTGATTTCACAATCAAAATCTTTCAATAAGTCAAGCCATCTTCGTTTCCTCATATTCAATTCAGACTGTGAAAACAGATATTTCAAACTCCTGTGATCAGAATAGATCTCAAACTTCTCAACGTATAGATAATGTCGCCATATCTTCAGTGCAAATATGATGGCTGCCAATTCAAGATCATGAATCGGGTAACGAGACTCATGTGGCTTCAATTATCTTGAGGCATAGGCAATAACATGTCCTCGCTGCATCAAAACACAACTTAATCCTCTGTGAGAAGCATCACAATAAACAACAAAATTACCAGTACCTGATGGGATAGTCAACATCGGAGCACTGGTCAATCTCTTCTTTAACTCTAGAAAACTGGACTCACACTCCTCTGACTAAACAAATGGTGCATTTTTCTGAGTCAGCTGCATAATAGGCTTAGCAATACTCGAAAAATCTTTAATGAATCGCCGGTAATATCCTGCTAAACCCATAAAACTGCGTATATCTGGCACAGATGTCAGTCTAGGCCAACTGATCACTGCCTCAACTTTACTGCAATCAACAAAAATACCGTTTTCAGATATAATGTGCCCCAGAAATACCACCTGTCTCAGCCAAAATTCACACTTCGACAGCTTTGCATACAATTTCTCAGCCCTCAGAATTCTCAACACAGCTCTCAAATGCTCAGCATGATCAATCATATTCTTTGAGTAAATCAGAATATCATTAATAAATATAATCACGAAATCATCAAGATATTTCTGAAATACACGGTTCATCAAACCCATAAATACAGTTGGAGTATTTGTTAAACCGAACGACATGACAATAAACTCATAATGGCCATATCTGGTTCTGAAAGCTGTCTTCGAAATATCAGAATCTCTGACTCTCAGCTGATGATATCCAGAACTCAGATCGATCTTGAAATAAACAGAAGAACCCTGCAACTGATCAAATAAATCATCGATACGAGGCAAAGGGTTTGTTCTTTACCGTAGCCTTGTTCAGTTGCCGATAGTCAATGCAGAGTCTCATTGAACCATCCTCTTTCTCACAAACAGTACTGGAGCACCCCAAGGAGAAACACTCGGTCTGATGTAACCCTTGGCTAGTAAATTTTCTAACTGATCTTTCAATTCTTTCAGTTCAATCGGTGCCATTATGTACGGAGCTCTAGAAATCAGAACTGTACCTGGTACCAATGCAATGCTGAAGTCTATCTCTCTGACTGGAGGCAAACCCGGAATCTCGTCTGGGAAGACATCAGCAAACTCGCATACCACTAGCAAATCAGCCAATGATGGGCTCGATTTCAGTACGTCAACTGAATACACAAGGAATCCCTCTGCTCCTTTTTGTAATAATCGAGTCATAGATAATGCAGATATCAAAGGAATTCTAGATCGAGAACCCTTATCGTAAAATTTCCATTCATCAGCCATCTCAGGTCTGAATCTCACAATCTTATGGAAACAATTTACGGTAGCTCTGTACTTGGTCAGCATATCAATACCAATAATGCAATCAAAATTAGACAACCCAAGTACAATACAGTCTAACTCAATCTCATGCCCGTCATACTGTAGCATACACTGTCTAACAGACGTCACTGATACAAGACCTCTCCCCAAAGGTAAAGAGACAGATACTACAGCAAATAAAGACTCAACAGGCAATGCATGAATCAATGCAAATCGCTCAGAAATAAAAGTATGGGATGCACCCGTATCAATTAATACGTAAGCAGGATAACCACATAAAGAACAGTTACCTGCAACAACATCATCTGGTGCTTCCTGGGCCTGTTCTTCAGTCAATGCAAACACTCTGGCCTGCTGTCCTCGGAGGCTGGCTAACAGTCTGGCTTCCTCCTGGCCTGGGCTGTGACTGAGTAGTAGTCGGTGGTGGCTGGAAAGAGTGAACAACTGATGATCGTGTATCAGTCTGAGCCACTTATCCAGCTGATTCTACTCCCTGGGATCTTTGAGAATCTCTTTGTGGACAAACTCTAGCAAAATGTCCATGCTGTCTGCAAATGCGGCAACTACCAAGTACTCCTTGGCATTGCTCTGTGGGATGTCTCCCTCCGTAAGTTCTGTAATATATCCCTGTACTACTCTGGCTCTGTCGGGAACCACTGGAGCTAGATGAACTGCTCCCTGGCTTCTTGAATTGTTTTCCTCGGGCTTTCAAATAGTCTTTCTTCCCACCACTGCTACTGCCACTCTCAAATCTGGGAGGGGGGGGTGTTGGAATGGAGTAGAAGTTTGTTGCTGGTCTCGGTGCTGGAGGAACATACGAAGCTCCTTTCTGCCTAATCAGGCCAGCTTCAGCTCCTTTTGCTCTGTTCAAAGCATCAGCGAAGTTATTCGGTCTCCCTGTGTTTACCAATGTAAAGATATCAGGAATTAGCCCATTGATAAACTGATCAGCAACAGCTTCATCATTCTCAGAAACATGCGGAGCAAATCGTAACAAGGTAGAGAACTTGGCCACATACTCTTCAATGTTCAACTGACCCTGTCTCAGATTAGCAAACTCTGCCCCTTTGTCTTTCCTGTACGAGACTGAGAAAAATCTTTGGTAAAATTCAGTCTTAAAGATTTTCCAAGTGATAACTGTACCTCGAAGCTCCAAAGCCCTCTTCGACGTGAGCCACCAATTCTTCGCAACATCATGCAATTGGTGCCCAATCAATTGACTCGACGCTCATCTGTATAATCCAGTGAATCAAACAGCATCTCTATGTCATCGAGCCAACTCTCACACTCAACAGAATTCTCTGTGCCCTTCAATGTCGGCGGTTTAAATGACTGATGTGGGGACCCGAACCTAATTCATCTTCTTAATCATTATTAGGATAATTTAATTAATCTGTGTCTAAATTTTTTTAAAAAAAATACATAAGTGCGGAACATAATGAAATCAATCTGATCTACATATCAACAATAAAGTACAAGTCATGTACAAAGTACATTTATTTCAAATTAATGTTCAGCCACTACATCAAGTACTGAAACCAAATCTAATTCTAAGTCCGGATCTCCACGCTAATCTTGAATCTCTCATCCTCTTCGTGACCTTGATCCTGTCCCACCTGTTGTCATGCACACATACAAACACAACAACAGCCAGATAACTCCGGTGAGAAATACATCCCAGTATAAACAATGTATACATGCAATCATATAAACAGATATAAAAGCATGAAACGGATATCAATAACATGTATCAAATCTGAAAGACATGAATCGATATAAAACTGTAAATAAACTCTGGACTCGTCATCTCAGACTCGACTCATATCTAATCTAGGGATCCCGGTTCCTGGACATTGGCATACTATATCGAATCTCCGCAATAGAAGTCAGTCCGCTCCTACGCAACATCGATATAAACCAAACATCCAGTGTCTTGGCACATCCGCCAAAGACTTGGCACCTCCGCCAATGACTAGGCACATCCGCTCATGACTCGACACATGCTTTACTATAAATCAATAGACTAAGTATATCAATATCATGAATTGCAAATATCAATGCAATAAAGTAAAGTATGTGGTTTTGGGAACTCAAATCAAATAAACTCGAGTCATATCATCCTGGTTCAACATTGGTTTATACCTTTCTTTCTTGGTCTGACGAAGTCGAAGCCCCGAATTCGAATCGGTCGATACTCAATCTGGCAATGACAATGTCGAGGAATACAATATCAATATACCACTCAAATCAATACTGGATATAATCAGAACTCAATCAAATTCTGTTTTAACGACATAACTTCACAATCTCAATATACCCAGAATACAAATCAACAGATATCAATCTCAACTCACAATCGATCGACAAACATAATCTGATATCAAACCTGTATAATCTCAATCAAATACAATCTGAAAATTATAACAATTTCATACGGTATCCGTTCTTCTATCTGATTTCAATTATACGATGACAACAATCTCAGGAACACATAATAACAATCATATCATGATTTCCCCAATCTCAGATTTTCAAATCATATCAGAACATAATAAAACTTACGTCCAGTTGAAGCCTTTGTCGATAGAAACACGGTACTAAAGTCGGATTGAAAATCAGACGGTCGGATTTCTCGCAAATCAACTTCTAGTCTTCGAAGGAACACTTGAATCTCCTCTGTATCTTTCCTCCGTTTTCTTGTTTTCTCTGAAGGGAATGAAGGTAATTTATATAAATGTTGCATGGTGAAGGATAGGTGGCTCCTTCTATGGGGAGCACGTCTCGCGCATATGCACGACTCTCCTCGGCGCATATGCGCGAGACATTCTGTCTCAGCACTTGTCTTCTCGGCAGCTCGCGCATATGCGCGCCCTCTCCCGGGGCATATGCGCGAGGTTCTCTGCCATACTCGCGCATATGCGCGGGACCTGTCGCGCATATGCGCGGGACCTGTCGCGCATATGCATGAGGTTCTCTGCCTACCTCGCGCATATGCGCCCGGCTGGGTCGCGCATATGCGCGAGGCTCATTCTTCACACATACTTCAATTCTTCTTTCGTTTTTCCCGGTCCGATCACTTCCGTCTATAATCGTCTCAATTATCAACAAATCATTTCAGATTACAATAACAAAATTCTCGGGCATTACAACTCAAATCTCTTCAGTAGGGTTTCCATCGGAGTTGCTGTGACATCCATCGGATTAGTCGAGGTACTACCCTGTTCTGGGATTCTTCGAGGAGGCATATCTGATTATCAAGAGGATTAGTAACCAAATACAACAATTTTGTTTCAGTCCTCCTCTGATCATCTTACTGCTGATCAAGAATCGGTTCTGATTCATTCTCCGCAACACATGTTTCCAATCACATCAGATATTCAGGTAAACATGTATTAAAGCAGTAAAACATGCAAGCATAGCAAAAGCAGGAAAGAAAACTCAATCTACCCCGCTCACTAGCTTCTATCTCAGTCTAAGGAACCTACACTGATACCACCTGCTGTGGGGACCCAAACCTAATTCGTCTTCTTAATCATCATTAGGATCAATTTATTAATCGGGTCTAATTTTTTTTAAATTACATAAGTGCGGAACATATAATAATCAGTCTGATATAAACATCGAAAGTAAAGTACAAGTCTTGTACCAAATACATTTATCTCAAACTAAAGTTCAAAAACTATACATCAAGTGTTGAAAGCCATTATACTTCTAAGTCCGGATCTCCATGCTAATCTTGATCTCTCATCCTCTTCTTGACCCTGATCCTGTCCCACCTGTTGTCATGCACACATACAAACACAACAACAGCCGGATAACTCCGGTGAGAAATATATTCCCAGTATAAATCATGTATACATGCAATCATATAAACAGATATAAAAGCATGAAACATATATCAATAACATGTATCATAATCTGAAAGACATGAATCGATATGAAACTGTAAATAAACTCTGGACTCATCATCTCAAACTCGACTCATCTCTAATCTAGGGATCCCGGTTCCTGGACATTGGCATACTATATCGAATCTCAGTAATAGAAGTCAATCTGCTCCTACGCAACATCGATATAAACCAAACATCCAGTGTCTTGGCACATCCGTCAAAGACTTGGCACCTCCGCTAATGACTAGGCACATCCGCCCATGACTCAATACATTCTTTGCTATAACTCAATAGACTAAGCATATCCATCTCATGAATTGCAAACATCAATGCAATAAAGTAAAGTATGTGGTTTTTGAGAAACTCAAGTCCGATCTAACCCGAGTTGTATCATCCCGGTTCAACATTGATTTATACCTTTCTTTTCTCGGTCTGACGACGTCGAAGTCTCGAATTACGAATATGTCAATACTCAATCTGGCAACGACAATATTGAGGAGTACAATATTAATATACAACTCAATCAATACTGGATATAATCAGAACTCAATCTAATTCTGTTTCAACGGCATAACGACACAATCTCAATATACCCAGCAATACAAATCAACAGATATCAATCTCAACAACTCATAATTGATAACCAACTCAACCTGATATCAAATCTGCATAATCTCAATCAAATTCAATCTGAAAAATCCTAACAATTTCATACGGTATCCGTTCTTCGATCCAGTTTCGATTATACAATGATAACAATCTCAGGAACAGATAATAATAATCATATCATGATTTCGCCAACCTCAGATTTCCAAAACATATCGAAACATAAGAAAACTTACGTCCAGTTGAAGTCTTTGTCGAGAGGAGTACGATATTGAAATCGGATTGAAATTCTAACACGGATCTTACGCAAATCACAAATCTATGATTTCAAGACCTTGAAGCTTTCCCCTGCTCTTCTCGTTTCTTTCTTGCTAATTCTGAGGGAAAAGTAAACTCTGTTATATATATCATGCATGGTGAAGAAACGTGGCTCACTCTTCAAGATGCACGTCTCGCGCATATGCGCGACCTCCCTCGGCGCATATGCGTGAGACCTACTGGTCTCGGCATACTTCATATCCTCAGCTCGCGCATATGCGCGTCCCCTTTCGACGCATTTGCGCGAGGTTCTCTGCCATACTCGCGCATATGCGTGGGTCCTGGTCGCGCATATGTGCGTGGTTCTCTGCGCGCCTCGCGCATATGCGCCCTGCTCGATCGCGCATATGCGCGAAGGGTTCAGTCCTCGCACATAATTAAAGTCTTCTTTTGTCTTTTTCGGTCTATTCCTTTCCGTCTATAATCACATCAATTATCAATAAATCATTTCAGATTGCAATAATAAAAATCTCGGGCATTACACAACTGTAATGGTTCGTAGCTCAAAACATGGGAAGGATTCGCTAAGTAATTTCTCAGCATCGAGACGTGGAATACATTGTGTACCCCGGCTAGATTCGGCGGAAGGGCAACACGATAAGTTAGTGTCCCAACTCTGTCAAGAATCTCGAACGGTCCAATAAACCTCGGACTCAGCTTGCCTATTTTCCCAAATCTCATAACACCCTTCATAGGTGCTATCTTTACAAACGCGTGGTCTCCTAAGGCAAACTCTAGATCCCTTCTCCTTTTATCAGCATAGCTATTTTGATGACTCTGTGCGGTCTTCATCTTGTCTCGGATCTTGACCACCACATCTGCGGTCTGCTGAACTATCTCTGGACCAAGTTCTGCCCTCTCAGCAACCTCATCCCAATGAATTGGTGATCTGCAATTCCTTTCATACAATGCCTCGTAGGGAGCCATACCTATAGATGCTTGAAAACTGTTGTTGTAGGTAAACTCCACTAGAGGTAGCTTCGATTCCCAAGTCCCCTGGAAATCGATCATACAAGCTCGCAATAAATCCTCCAAAATCTGAATCACTCGCTCAGACTGGCCATCTGTCTGCGGGTCATGGCTGCATGAAAACTCTTACAAAAGGACGATGTAAACCTCGGGTCCCTGTCGGATACAATAGAAACTGGAATTCCGTGCAATCGGACTATCTCCCTGATATAGAGTTCCGCATACTGCGTCATGGAGAAAGTCGTCTTCACTAGCAAAAAGTGCGCTGACTTGGTAAGTCGATACACTATAATCCAAATAGCATTGGATCCTCTGACTGACCTCGACAAACCAACAACGAAATCCATGGTGATATTCTCCTATTTCCACTCGGGAATAGGGAGTGACTTAAGCATCCCTGCTGGCCACTGATGCTGTGCCTTCACCTGTTGACAAGTGAGACATTCAGACACAAATTGACAGATGTCTCTCTTCATACCTTGCCACCAATACAAGATATGCAAGTCTTTGTACATCTTGGTACCTCCTGGATGAATGGAATACGAAGATGCATGTGCCTTTGTTAGAATATCATCTCTGATCGAATCAACACTAGGCACCCACATCCTACCTCTGTACCTCACAATACCATCGGACACTGTGTAGAGTACACTGCCCTTGGCCTCATCCTTCAGTCTCCATTTCTACAACTGCTCATCTGAAGACTGACCTTTACGGATTCGGTCAAACAACGAAGACTGGACTGTCAGATTAGACAGTTTAGGATCCCTGCCCTTAGGATAAACCTCTAATCCAAAACTCTAAATCTCTGCCTGAAGAGGTCTCTGCACTGACATCTGCTCTACGACTGCAACTTTCCTGATCAAGGCGTCTGCCACAACATTAGCTTTTCCCGGATGGTAGCTAATTTCGCAATCGTAGTCTTTTACCAATTCCAACCATCGTCTCCGTCTCATATTCAGCTCTTTCTGCGTGAAGAAATACTTGAGACTCTTGTAATCAATAAATATCTGACATTTCTCACCGTACAAGTAGTGTCTCCATATCTTCAACGCAAAGACAACGACAGCTAACTCAAGATCGTGAGTCGGGTAGTTCTTCTCATGCACCTTCAACTGCCTGGAAGCATAAACTATCACCCGACCATGCTGCATCAACACTGCACCTAACCCGAGCCTAGATGCATCGGTGTATAATAAAAACTCCTTGCCCCGATGGAATGGCTAACACTGACGCTGAAATAAGGGCTTGCTTCAAAGTATCAAAGCCCTTCTGACATTCATCACTCCACATGAATTTAGCATTCTTCTTGGTCAGTGAAGTGAGCGTCACTGCTATCGACGAAAACCCCTGAATAAACTTACGGTAGTAACCTGCTAACCCAGAAAACTGCGGATCTCTGAAGCATTCTTCGGCTCAACCCATTCCTTAACGGCTGCCACCTTCGCTGGATCCACCTCAATCCCACTGCTAGACACTATGTGACCCAAAAACGCTACCTTCTCCAACCAGAATTCACACTTACTGAACTTCGCAAATAACTTGCGACTCTGCAAGGTCTATAGAACTGTACTCAAGTGCTGACTGTGCTCCTCGTGGGTCTTAGAGTATATAAGAATGTCGTCAATGAACATTATGACGAACTGATCTAAGTAGGGCTGAAATACTCGATTCATGAGGTCCATGAAAATTGCTGGAGCATTCGTCAGTCCAAACGGCATTACGAAGATACCTGGTTCTGAAGGCTGTCTTATGAACATCTGCGTCTTTCACCTTCAGCTGATGATACCCCGATCGAAGATCTATCTTAGAGAACACTGAAGCTCCCTGCAACTGATCGAACAAGTCCTCGATTCTTGGTAATGGGTATTTATTCTTGATCGTTACCTTGTTCAATTCTCGGTAATCGATACACAGCCTCATGCTCCCATCTTTCTTCTTTACGAAGAGTACTGGTGCGCCCCACGGTGAGAAACTAGGGCGAATGAATTCCTTTTCAATAAGCTTCTGAATCTGCTGCTTGAGTTCTAACATCTCAGCTGGAGTTAATCGGTACGGTGCCTTAGAGATTGGCACTGTGCCTGGCATAAGATCAATGGCGAACTCCACCTCTCTCTCTGGCGGAAGGCCTGTGACGTCCTCTGGAAAGACGTCAAGAAAATCTCTGACTACTGGTACTTCAGATATAGACGGAGTGGGCACGTCAGGTGTGGAAATAAAGCTGGCCAAGAAGGCCTCACACCCCTTAGAAATAAGTTTCCGTGCCTGCATGCAAGAGATCATGCGAGAAAAACTCCCTCATATTGCTGGCTCAAAGAGAAATTGCTCCATACCCAACGGTCTAACCAATACCGACCTCTTCTGAAAGTCAATCAGGACTCGGTTCTTCGTCAGCCAGTCCATACCCAAGATAATATCAAATTCTTGCATCGGCAACACAATCAAATCTGCATACACTAGATGGCCTTGCAGTTTGAGATCAATGTCTCTGACCATGCTAGTAGCTGACAACTCTTCCCCTGATGGGAATGTCACGGAATAATTCACGTCAAGGCCGATGGTCTTGATATCCAAGTGGTTAGCAAACGTCTCCGAGATGAATGAATGAGTGGCCCCGGAATCTATCAAGGCCTTAATAGCTAATCTCTTAATGAAAATATTTCCCGAGAGACGTTAGCACAACACAAAACTTATATTTCAAAATTCTAACCTTAACCGCATGCATAGTAGAAATTATACCCCAAGTCACTCAAAAATATTACTAGCACACTAATAATCCCAAATAAATTCAACACATGCATGACAAAATAATACCAAGCCTAGGCAGACAAGTTTACCGGTCAGTAATGTCGTGTCTGGGTTCGCCTCCTGAGCATGCATGGCGAACACCCTGCCCTAGTTCGGCTGTCTCTACTGAGGGCGTTCCTTTAGCATGTGGTCACTTGCTCCGCACTTAAAACACTTGCCTGACCCTTACAAACACTGTCTCGGGTGCTGGCGATTGCACTTCAAGCACACCGGGTACTCTCCCGGCCTCTAGGGGGCCTTCTGCTGTGGAACAGGGCCCTTGCCTTTCGGTGGTCCCTGATAAGGCTTCTTCCCTGGCGGCCCTTGGTAGGGCCTCTTAGGCTGTGGTCGCTACTGCTGTAGAGCCTAATAGAGCATCTTGCCCTGCCTGTCAGCCTCAATATCCCTCTGATCATATTCTGCCGCCAAAGCTCTAGACACAGTAATTGCATATGTAGTAGGACTAGCTACTCGGACATCTCGGCGCAAGATCGGCCGCAACCCATCCATGAAATGCCTCAACTTACTCTGGGCATCATTAGCTATCAGGGGCACAAAGTGACACCCCCTCTCAAACTTCCTGACAAACTCTACAACACTACCAGTCTCCCTGTCGCAGGGTCATAAATTCTCTGGTCAGTCTGGATCGTACTTCTTCAGTGAAGTACTTGGAGTAGAATATCTCCTTAAACTCATCCCAAGAAATGGTCTGCAAATTTGCTGCTACGAACGCGCTCACCCACCACAGTCTGGCGTCCTCGGTCAGTAGAAATGTGGCACACCTGACCCTATCTGCATTTTGCAACTCCATAAAGGCAAAAATCACCTCGATGGATTTAATCCATCCCTCGGCTATCATCGGGTCGGTGGTCCCCGAAAACTCCTTTGGGCTCATCCGCCTGAACCTCTCGTATACTGCTTCTGGTCTGGGTCTCACCTCTGTGTTTGCCGCAGCCTGGTTTCCCGCAAACTGTGGGAAGAACTGCATCATACCTGCGAGCATCTGCGCCTGCATATCCGGAGGTGGAGGTGGGGGATTGGCCCTCCACTCATCTCGAGGCTCTCGGTCCTCTTCCCTAGCTTCACGGTTAACCATACGTCTAGGAGGCATACCGTTCCAAAATTTATCCAACACGTAAACCCAACATGCATGAATAACATCAATAGCATACGATGCACGTAATTTGAACTTGAAACATGAACATGCTGAAATCATGACTTAATGCTTAATACATGGAAAAATTCAAAAACTTAAAACTTACAGACTTGAGGTGTGACTTCGTGAGCTTCTCACAACTGGCAGTAGGCGTAACCCTTTACAAGAACACCGTTCTGATACCAATTGTAACGTACCGTACTTTTTACTACTTAAAATTTGCGGAAAAATTAAAAATTTTCTTTAATAAAAGACAAACCTTCAAAGTTCGATAAAATGAACTGTTCATCCCCAAATATTGTTGCAACAAAAGATCTCAAATGAAGTTTACTAAAATTACTTGTTTAAAACTCATAATCGATAACATGAAATCAGAGTACTTTTAAACATTTCATAAAACTTAAAACTTGGCGGTCCTCGGGTTTAGCCTCCCGCCCAGTCCAAGCCAGCTCACTGGTCCACATCTCTCGTCTCCTCAAATGCCTCATCACCTGCATCGATCAAGTCTAGTGAGTACTAAAGACTCAAGATGTATAAACTGGGAGTAACGAGTAATACGTAATAAAATCACATGCAACTTCAAAATATAACGTACATACTTGAACTTGAACGTGCATATAAAAGCTCGAACTTACATACATACATAGACGTGCCAAACCTGAAACTTTTCTTAAACGTGCTTGCATACTTGTACATACATGAACATACATAAACTTCATCATTTTGCGTAGAGGCATGTTTCAAAGCAAGTGACCCATACATAAATACGCCTGATCAGACTAAACCACAGTACTGGGCTGATAGGGAAGATCCACTGCCACATACATGAGATCCATGTTCACGCTTTAACGGGTGGATTGGTCCCCGTTCATGCTTTAACACTTTTCAATCCTGATCTAAATCCGTTCATGCTTTAACGGGGTGGATTGGTCCTTGGTCATACTTTACCGCTTTCCAATCCTATACATAATTGGTCACAAGACATTTAGCATACCTCAACAACTTGAAATATTTTCTTTTGCACGTTGAACATACTTACTTGGCGTTGAGGGATTCGTTGGATCTCGCTTGGGGCCACTGCTGCACATACTATTATAAGTTTCAAACACTTATCTTGCATAACTTATACGTAGGTAACTCGTGCTCACCACTGAAGTAAATAAATAGCTTATGGCATTCTAGATCACTCGGGACTTGACCTCGTTTAATAATCGTACTAAGCCATGACATCGAACCCCGAACAATCTCTAAAACGATGTGTGAACATTTCCCAAAAATAAAATACATGAACTCACTATTGAACTTGAAAAGAAAAAAGAACCAAACATTTTTACAGATGGGGCCGCGCTCGGGCGGTAACAAATTACCGCTCGAGCGCCAGATCTTCTGGACGCCTACCCTCGGACAGAAAGAGCGGCGCTCGGGCGGTAAAATATTACCGCTCGGGCGCCGAGTCTTCTGGACTCCGTGACTTGAAGCTTAATACTCCTAACTAAATTATACGAATCGTGAACCAATCCATCGAGACTTATCCTAGGACGCTATAACACTGACTTGACTCCATAAAAACGTCTCAACGACGACGCACACCAAACAAGCAACAAATCCGTAAACTCAAATTTTGACACCAATTGATTCCTACGATTTCTAATGCAACCAACGACTATCGACAAGAAACGAAGCATCAAAACTCATCCCAAACTCATACTCCATATACCTAAACACAGCAGCGATCGCTCGACGGTTCCCAACGAAGCCTGCAACAAATAAACTTCCAGAACACATCAATAACATATTTTCAGAAAACGCAGTTTGAGCAGTCCCACGAAAATCACCATAACTCACTTAATTTTTATCCAAATACTTCGAGTTTTATATCAAATCGAAGGTATCAAAAAGTTCTATGATTTTTATGTTGAAATTTTTCTCAATATCACGACCGAAAAATCGTAGTTTTTAAAATAACAGCAAAAACAAGATTTTCAGATCCAGAAACGTTCAAAATGCGATCTAAACAATTTCCGCTCAAAATTTACACATCACATATGTATTTTTATGCATAAAAACAATTGCAACACATACTATGACATGATCGACGCAGGAAAAATAGAATATACGTGCCTTATGATGTTAAAGTTTACCGAACCAACTATACCGAAGCGGAGATGGTGCGAGGATTGATCCGGGACGAACGTGGAGCTAAAATCCTTGACGAAAACACACGAAAATTTGCTGGAAGATGGAGAGGGAAGGGGGTGGCTGCAAGGACTCTTAGAACCCTAGGTTTCTTTTCAAAAATATGAAATGAATGGATGTGTATGTGTGTGTTGTGTGAAAAACGTGAGTGAGTGTGTGTAAAAGCGTGTGTGTGCATGTGTTTAGAAATAATTAGGGAATGATTTTGCTTAATTATACCATTAACCATACTAATCAAGATACTAATTAAAATGTTAACTCAATTAACAAATTAATTAAAATACTATCCCTGCTAATCTTTAAATATCATCCCCTAATTAAAATAAAAAGCACAAGCACTAAATCTTTAAAGGTTTTAAAATCTTAAAATCACCTAATAATTAAATTAGGCTTTAAAAGACTAACACTTCATAAATTAATTAAAATGCCCCATCCTTAACTTAAAATAAAATACCGCATTAAAATTTTCGCCAAAAGTCGTCACCGGTCTTTTTCCTCGATCTCGCCTCGAATAATCGCCTGAAACATGAAACTCAAGAAAACATGTGCATCACATAAGCATAATTAATTTAAAATAATGCATTTGAATAAATCATGCATCGCTAAAACTCATTTTAAACTTAAATAAATAATTTAACAATTAAATAAATGCATGAGTTATACGTGTACTGAATTTGGGCTCTACACATGTAGTAGCTTGGTGAATATATTCACTGCTTGTTGCTCAGTTGAGATATATTCCAGCTTTATGTCCTTCAATGCATGATCTCTGATGAAGTGATCTCTGACATCAATGTGTTCGGTCCTGGAGTGTAGAATTGGATTGAAGGTGATTCTTATGGTGCTTGTATAGTCACAAAATATTGGTAACTCTTGTGAAATAATCCCACAATATCTCAACTGTTGTTGAATCAAGACTAATTGGGCACAACAACTTCCTGCAGGTAAGTAATTTGTTTCGGATATGGATGTTGCAATGGAATTCTGCTTCTTGCTAAACCATTTGAACAATCTGTCTCCTAGAAACTGACATGATCCACTAATATTTTTTCGATCAAGCTTGCACCCTGCATAATCTGCATCTGAATATCCAAACAAATTGAAAGAAATTTTTTAGCATAACATAGGTTTATATTTTGTGTGCCTTTAAGATATTTAAGAATACGCTTGACACCAAAATAATGAGATTGTTTAGGATTAGACTGAAATTGAGCATACATACAGAAAACAAATATAATATTAAGTCAACTAGTAGTTAGGTATAATAAAAACTTATTAAGCCTCAATACATGGTTACCTCAAACGATATGCCCCTTCATCTTTGTCTAGTTTAACTGATAACCTCATTGGGGTTGCTGCTGTGGTATATGTTTCCATGCCAAATTTTTTAAGCAGTTCATTTGTCTATTTTGACTAATGCAAATACCATTATCCAACTGTTTCACTTGTAGATCAAAAAAGAATGTCAGTTCATCCATCATATTCATCTCATACTTATCATGCATTGTTTTAGCAAACGTTTCACTTAGTTTGGGGTTAGTTGACCCAAAAATAATATCATCAACATAAATTTGTACTAAAATATGTTTTTCTTTGGTAAATTTAAGTAGAGTCTTATTAACAGTGCGTCACAAAATCATGTTCAATTAGAAATTTAGACATTGTTTCATACCAAGCTCCTAGAACCTGTTTTAAACCATATAAAGATTTTTTTTGGTAATAAACATAATTAAGAAATAAATGGTTGATAAAACCTCGTGGTTGTTGGACACAGACTTCCTCACGTAGTTGTTTGTTCAAGAATGCACTCTTTACATCCATCTGATAGACTTTGAAATTTTTGTATGAGGCATAAGCAAGAAACATATGGATGGCTTCAAGTAAAGCTGCTGTTGCATATGTTTCATCATAATCAATTCATTCTTCTTGCCTAAATCCTTGGGCAACTAGTCTTGCCTTGTTTATTATTACGGTTCCGTTAGTTTGATCATGTATACCCATCTTGTACCTGTAACTGATTGATGAGAAGGTCTTGGAACTAAGTCTCAAACATGATTTCTAGTAAACTGATTGAACTTTTCTTGCATAGCATCAATCCAGCTACTTCAGTTAAAGCTCATCAAATTTTTTAGGTTCAATATTGGAAATAAAGGCGACATGTCAGAATTAATTAATCATATGTCCTCTATTTCTTATAGGGGTAGTATGGTTACTTATTATTAATCTAGGTGGATGGCTCTTGTTCCATTTACAATAGGATTCATCAACGCTGTTGCATTGAGCTGAATCAATTTGGTTGACTTCATTTAAGTTTTTCTCAACTGAGTTAACATCACTCTGGTTGGCATCAGTTCGGTCTCATCATATCTTTGTGTGTCAAAAACTGGTCAGCTAGAACACCATTCTGTCTAATTGATTGGTCAAACATCTGATGTAAGGTCTAAAAATTCAAATGGCGTAGCCCTACTGTATGCAAATCTAGAGTATTAGTAAAAATACTTAATTAAATGTTTTAAAATGCATTAATTGCATTTCATGACATGATTACATGTAAAAATTCAAATCAGGAAAATCTTTGAAAGGGGACCGATCGGATTGATAGCTTTTAAGTGGGCCACGCTTCAATCGGGCATAGGAGGAGGGGCTGCCGTGTGAGGGTCAAACCTGGACATGATGCAGACCAAGGAGAGTTCGATTCATGGTTCATTAAGGCCCAAGCATATGTAGTCGTAGCCAAGGACAGATCGGGAGTCTAGGATTACTTAAGGGGTGCGCGAGCGTGGTGCTTCGAGTGGCCTGGGCACGTCCGCTTGCATGTTATTGTAGGCCCTGGTTAAGTCGTTCCAGGAGGTCTGGTATTAGTCCTAGGTTGATTGGTTAGGGCCTGGTCCGGGCTGGTTTGTGTTAAGGCCTAGTATTTGTCTTGGCTGTGGAGTAGGATTTTGGCGCCCTTTTCTATTATTTGGATAAGGCCTTCTCTGTTGACGAAAACCAACCTTCCAAAGAAATAAATGCTCCTAAACGGTCTGAATTAGGATTTTTAAGGATTGGTCATGTGTGGTTAAGTCATGGTTTCAGTTTGGGAAAGTTTAGTTGAGCTTCGGGTTGATTCGGGAAAAAAACCGGGACTCTGGTCTAAGTTTCAAAACGAATTAGATAATTTAATGCATGGACTCAAGTTTACGTCTAAGAAATGATTGAAAGTATGTTTTAAGGTATATTGATAAGTTTGTATGGATTCAGGTCGAAGCTTTAAGATCCAGGGGTAAAATGATCAAATTAGCGTTTCTGGGGCAAAATGGTCATTTTGCACTTGAATTGAGTTTGCAGTCCTTGTAGTGTCCTGACAACTGAAAATGCATGTTTAAATTGTTTATTTTATATGAATATGAAATTTTTATAAAAATGATGAAAATATGTTGCATGCTTGTTTCAAGAAAATGTATGTATGTGTATGAAATTTTATAAGTGATAAATATGTTGACATGTTTGAAGGAGGTGACTTGATTGTGATTAATACGAAAAGGAACACGAAACATGTAATTTCAAGGCTCAGTTCACGGGTGAGAGTGTCGCTGATGTCCCCGCCAGTCTGATACCATGGTTATAACGTTGATGGATCCATCGACCAACAGCTAATACCAGAGTCACAAGTAATGATCTGAATTCAACAAAGGGAACACGAATATGTATATGATAACATGATTTGAATATTAATATGTTTATGTTTATATTATGTTTATGAAAATCATGGAAGTTAATTTAATTGCAGTACTTTTCACAGTTGCTTGATATGTATATGTACTTTGTTATATGGTTCAGGTGTGTTGAATCTTTAGACTCACTAGGTATGATTGATGTAGGTGAGCATGTTGTTGAGGAGATTGGAGGTGATGATGGCTGAGTGGACTAAGCTGGTGGCGCAAGAGAAGCCTGAGGACCTTGCGATTCTTCCGCAAATTATGATTTATGAGGTTTATGATTAAAAAAACATTTCAAAATGTTCATGATTTTTATGTTGTGAAGGTTGACAGATTTTTAGTATATGTTGGTGTTTATTTTAAACATTAACTTTTAAGTTGGATTCACGTTTGAGAATTTCAACTGCAGTTGATCTTACTTAGTAGTTGGAATTATTTTATGGAACATGTTTCGAATTATATAAGTTTTATGTGTATGTTGGATTCGGCCAAGGCTTGGATTATTTTTTTTAAGAAAAAAAATTTAGTAGTTTAGTAGACGTTTCAGTTGGTATCAGAGCAATGTTTCTTGTAAAGAGTTGTGCCACTGCCAGCATCAGAAGCTCAGTCGTCAAGCCTCAAGCTTATAAGTTTTAAATGTTTTATTTCTATCACTTGCATGTTTACATGATTATTTTGTTTTACATGTTACTATGTTTTGAGATTAAATTATTTAAAAACTAGATTGAATTGCATGTTAGTTACGTTTAGAATTTGGACTGTATTCAGATAATACGCCTCTCAGATGAGCTCTTTGTACTGATAGGCAGGATGGAACCCCTGGAGGTGACAAAGCTTTTCCACCAGCAGCACCACCACCAGGAGATCCTGCTACCAGAGTCGTCGATGGCTTAGCACAGTTGATGGAGCGAGCTCAGCAGGCTCCAAGACCACAACAGAACGTTTATGAATAGTTCAGGAAGCCAAATCCAAAGGAGTTCAATGGCACCACCAACTCTTTTGTGGCTGAGGGTTGAATCAGGTCCCTAGAGCTGCACTTTCGATATCTAAACACGGGGGACGCTGGCAGGGTCCGATGTGCCACCTATATGCCATGAGACGATCCGTCTCTATGGTAGGAAGGAGCAGAGCATGGGGTTAATCTAGCTACCATCACCTGGAATCAGTTCAAGGACATGTTTTATGGCAAGTATTTCACTACAGACGTCAGGGGCCGTCTGAATAGGGAGTTCGTGAGTCTCCGACAAAGGGACTCCTCTGCTGCAGAGTTCATCCGAAAGTTTGATAAGGGCTGTCACTTTGTGCCATAGGAGACGCTGTGGAGAAGTTGAGGCACTTCATAGATGGCCTCAGACTCACTATTCGCAGAAATGTTATGCTGATGAGGCCCATGGATTACGAGGCTGCCACCGCTTGCGCCTATCAGATGGAGCAAGCACTGAGGGACATTGATGTAGAAATGTAGAGGAAGAGACAACAGACCAAACAAAGTTCTCAGCCCAATAAGAAGCACTTTCCAGGACCCCCTAGAGCTCAGGAGTAGTAGAACCCCCAATGTCAGTTTAAGAAGCCAGGGCAGCAGAAGCCACTGCAGAACTCAGGTACCTCCAAGCCTGAGGAGAGGCAGCCATGCAAACAAAGCAACAGTTTCCATTACTGGTAAATGCATGTGGAGAACGTTTAAGTGTTTCATATGCAAGGAAGAGGGTCACAGGGCTGTTGATTGCCCAAGGAACAAGGGACCCACTACTGGTAGGGCCCATGTAATGCATGTCGAGGAGGCAAAAACGGAGCCAGACACGACGTTGATTACTGGAAGAATATTTATTTCAGGTGTAGCTACCTATGCACTGCTAAATTCAGGAGCTACACATTCATTTATATCACGGATGTTTGTAAAGCGACTGGAAATTATACCCGAGGACATGGATTTGGGCTTTAGAGTTTCGATTCCTTCTAGTGATCAGATGTATACTTCGAATATATTGAAAAGTTTGGAGCTTCGATTGTAGGAGAACATTGTACAGTAAGATTTGATTGTACTACCAATGCCTGAGTTTGAAATCATTCGTGGCATAGATTGGCTATCTTCGAATTGAGCTTCGATAGGTTTCCGGTAGAGGTCAGTGTTTGTTCAACCACCCAGCGAGAAGTCTTTTGTTTTTGAGGCACCGAGGAACAAGCAGATGCCACACATTATCTCCTATATCTGTGCGAGGAAACTTTTGAAGAGAGGTTGTCTAGCATTTCTGGCAAGCATTATTTCAGTAACTGAGGCAGTTGGTCAGAGAATAGAGGATGTCGAGGTTGTCAAAGACTTTCCTAGCGTCTTTCCTGAGGACGTTTCTTGCGTTCCACAAGATCGAGATATGGATTTCTCTATTGAGTTTATACCGGGTACAATGTCGATTTCGAAGGCACCCTATCGTCTAGCACCCGTGGAGATGAAAGAGATGAAAGATCAGATCCAGGATTTGCTAGACAAGGGTTTTATTCTCTTGATTCTTTCTATATAGGGCGCACAGGTATTGTTTGTGAAGAAGAAGGACGACAATATGCGAGTCTGCATTGATTATAGAGAGCTGAACAAGGTCACTGTCAAGAATAAGTATCCCCTACCTAGAATCAAATAATTATTTGATCAGTTGCAGGGAGCTTCAGTGTTTTCGAAGACAGATCTTCATTCTGGATATCACCCGATGAAAGTGAGAGAGACAGATGTTCACAAGACAGTTTTCTGGACTCGGTATGGGCACTACGAGTTTATGGTGATGCCTTTCGGGTTGACTAATGCGCTAGTGATCTTCATGGATCTCATGGATCGCATATTTTTGTTATATATGGATCAGTTTGTCATAGTCTTTATATATTATACTGGTCTACTCGAAGAGTAGGGAGGAGCACAGTCAGCACTTGAGAACATCACTGCAGACATTGAAAGACAGACAATCATATGCAAAGTTCAGCAAGTGCGAGTTCTGGCTCAAGAGAGTGGCGTTCTTAGGTCACATTATTTCCAAAGATCGAGTTGAGGTTTATCCCAACAAGGTCGAGGCAGTCAGAAATTGACTAGTACCTAAGAGTGTGACAGAGATCCGCAGTTTCTTGGGTCCAGCTGGGTACTACAGGAAGTTTTATTCAGGGCTTTTCTACTATTTCGGTACCCATGACCGACTTGACAAAGAAAAATACGAATTTGTGTGGGGACCAGGGTGCCAGGAGAGCTTTGAGAAGCTGAAGAAAGCTTCGACTTCAGTGTCAGTTCTAGCGATGCCATTAGGGCAAGGAGAGTATGTGCTATGCACAGATACTTCGAAGCTTGGTTTGGCGCAGTTCTGATGTAGCATGACAGAGTGATAGCCTATGCGTCCAGACAGTTGAAGGTGCATGAGAAGAACTATTCTACTCATGACCTTGAGCTTGCAGCAGTAGTTTTTGCGCTGAAGATCTGGAGGCACTACTTATTTGGGGAGAAGTGCAAAATTTTCACTGATCATAAAAGTTTGAATTACTTCTTCGCCCATAAAGAGTTGAATATGAGGCAACAGAGATAGTTAGAGCTGGTTAAGGATTATGATTGCGATATTAGCTACCACCCGGGGAAGGCTAATGTGGTCACATATGCTTTGAGTAGGAAGAATACAGTGATAGCTAAGTTGTAAATTCAAAAACCATTGCAGGTAGAGATTCAGAGATTTGAGCTTGCAGTGTTTGCTAGGGGCAATGCTCCTAATATTTCTACCCTGACAGTTCAGTCGACACTGAGAGACAGGATTCAAGCAGGTCAGTCTTTCGTTGAGTAGTTGCAGAACTGGGGACTGAGAGATAAGTCCTAGGGTCTGAGATAGTATTCTGTCGAGGATGGCATAGTCCGATATCGTGACCAATTGTGGGTTCCTAGTGGAGACACTCTGAGAGAAGACATTATGAAGGAAGCTCACAGTACCCCATATTCTATTCATCCAGGGAGTATGAAGATGTACAAAGATTTGTAGTCCTTGTATTGGTGGAAGGGGATGAAGTGGGATATTTTGCATTTTGTGTCAGAGTGTTTGACATGCCATCAGGTTAAAGCGAGCACCAGAGACCTGCAGGGAAGCTTAGGTCACTCTCTATTCCCGAGTGGAAATGAAAGAACATCAACATGGATTTTGTGTCAGGGTTACCCAGGACAGTTGGAGGATATAATGTCATCTGGGTGATAGTCGATCGGCTTACAAAGTCAGTGCACGTTCTGCTTATTAAGAAGACTTTCACATTATGCAGAACTGTACATCAGAGGGATAGTCAGATTGCATTGGGTTCCAGTGTCTATTGTATCAGACAAAGACTCAAGGTTTACATCTGCTTTCTGGAAGAGTCTGCATCAGGAATTGGGTAATAATTTACTGTTTAGTACAAATTTTCATCCTCAAACTGACGGACAAAGTGATTCAGATTCTGGAGGATCTACTCCAAGCTTGTGTAATCGATTTCCAGGACAGCTAGGAACCGAGGATATCTCTTGTGGAGTTCACATACAACAACAACTATCAGGCATCCATAGGTTTGGCTCCATACAAGGCACTTTATAGGAGGAGGTGTCAGTCACCGATATATTAGGATGAGGCAAGTGAAAGACAAGAGTTGGGTCCAGACATTGTCAAACAAACTGCAGAGCTAGTAGTCAAGATTCTAGATAAGATGAAGACTGCTCGGAGCCGACAGAAGAGTTATGCAGATAAGCGACACATAGATCTAGAGTTTGCAGTAGGCGACCACATGTTTGTAAAAGTGGCACCTATGAACGGGGTAATGAGATTTGGCAAGAAGGGAAAATTCAATCCTAGATTCATAGGACCATTTGAGATTCTCGAGAGAGTTGGAACACTAGCTTACAAAGTTGCATTACCGCCATATCTGGCTGGAGTACATAACGTGTTCCACATCTCGATGCTGTGAAATTAAATGTCGAATCATTCACGTGTGGTAAATTATGAGCATCTGCAGTTGACGCAGAACTTGATTTTCGAAGAGCAACCTACGCAGATTCTGGTTAGACAGGAAAGGAGACTCCAGAACAAAATGATTCAAATGGTCAGAGTCAAGTGCCTAAATCATTCCGAGGAAGAAGATACTTGGGAGACTGAGATGAGGAGTCGCCACCCAAAGCTTTTCGGTAAGTTTTAAATTTCGAGGATGAAATGCTAGTTAAGGGGGGAAGAAATTGTAAGGTCTAGAAATTCAAACGATGTAACCCGACTGTATGCAAATCTAGAGTATTAATAAAAATGATTAATTAAATGTTTGTGAAACGTCCACTACCATTTTTATATATATATATATAAATCATAAATTCGATTATTACTAATTAAAATAACTTAACATTTCTATAAATCATAAGAATTTAACATTTGAAATCTCAAGTGCCCAAAAAACCATAAATCGTCGACTAACCAAAAATCCTAATCGACCTTTAAAAAGATCAACTAACATCAAAATAAATCATAAAAATCTCTACTATATTCTTTAAGAATAACCTTTTAAATCTTTTATCTATCAATCTAATGCTGAAAATAAAATGTCTCTCGGGAGTGTACTGCCGCACTCGATCTACTCAAGCGTCAGCGCCTCCTCATATCATCAAATCCTAAAACCTTCAAATATAGTGAGTCTAACGACTCAGCATGTTCTAAACATGAGTAGCAAATAATACGTATACAATCACAAGCATTAAAATCTTATTTTTATATAAAATAATTTTAAGCATAAATAAATCGTAAATCGTAAAATCATTTAATCGTAAAGCTTTCAATCTTTTATCATTTTGGGTGAAGTTTGATCCTCGAAAGTGACTAGAATTTATCCTCTGGTCGATTGATCAGTCTTCAGCTGCACATGGCCCATGGGTACGGGCACTGGCACGACCATGGAAATACGATCGTTGGGCTTCCTCTGGGCCTTTTCTTGTAAACGGGCTCACTCTGGGGTTTTCCCTCACGACATTATCATAAAATTGTAAGTTCACTGTTTCTTCTTAAAACGGATCCCCCACATATCATCTATCATTTGTCACAGTCAATTCACATCCCTCAAAATATTTTTCTTTTTTTTTAAAAAAAACATAAAATATCATGACTATCAAAAATTGCATTTTAATAGTAAAACTTGCACATATTTACCATAAATCATAGAAAATCATATTTCATCAAAATCATCATTTTATATCATTTAACATGTGTTATGATCCTTCGGGTTGCTGTCAACCTTTGACGTATTACCAGAGTGAAAAATGACGGTTTTGCCCCTGGACGTAATATTTCTCGATTTTTACTTTTTCTAATTTTTACTGACATGGACTTATCCCAAATAATTATTTAAACTTAAATAAATTTTTGATATTTTCATTTAGCTTAAATTCGAGGCTTTTGATTTAATTTCTTAATTAATTATTCGTGAGGCGTTTAATTCTCGAATTAATTCAAACTTGAATATTTTCTTCCCATGGTTTAAACATAGACTTTTGATTACCTAAAATACCCTTTTGAGTCATGAGCCACCCCCGTGGACCCACGGTTCAAGCTCTTTTCTATTAAACTTGATTTTCGAACCCAAGCCAAAACCCACCGAGCCATCTTACGTTTTTATCGAACCATGCCCGAGCCACCTCGAGCCAACCCCAAACTTAACCTCTCATGCACCCTCCTGACAAGCCCTGACCCAAGGACCCAACCCCTAACTCATGCAAATCATCCTGGACATAGACCTGAAGTTGCGCACGGTTGCATCTACACACCTAGGACTCCTACCCAACTATGACTCTCCTACTCAAGCCACCACCGAGCACACCTGACCCTCACCTGACCCTAGACCATATTCAGACCCAACCGAACCCAGCCCAAGCCTTTTGACCAGTGTTGCGAGCCCTGATTTGGAAAACAAGAGCCGCGCGCATCTTCCTCATGACGTGGTCGAGCCACTAGCGAGCCACCCTGTACCAGCCCTTGACCCGACCCCTAACCATCCTCCCTAGACCCTACTGGACCAACCCTGAGCTGCGAGCCCCCTTGGATGCTGCTGCCTTACCCGAGTATAGGGGAGGAGTCCATCTTCGCGTGGACTCTTCCCCAGCCCAAGAACTCGAGTCCTAGCCCTGCTAGGGCTCTTCCCCACCTTGACCCACATCCAACCCAGGCCACTGACCAAGCCCTAGCCGAACCGCAAGTCCCCATGCACAAATCCGAGCCCTTGATCGTCTAGACACGTAGGAAAACCCTAGGTGCTTTGTACCTCACCATATTCGTTTCCAGCATGTATTGTAGCCCTAAACGACTCTTTTCCCGTCCCTTAAACATCTCATATTGGCAGCGTGTCCTTAGGAATCATAGCGTTTTTCAAACAAGCGTAAAATTGTCAGATTTTTGAAAATAATTGTTCTATCATCAAAATAATCGAACACAAATATTTTTCATGAAAAAATAAAAAACATACATATTATGGTTTGAATGATGCATCAAAGGGTTTATAAAACCTTCTTTTGTATTTTAGAACGCTCGAATATGTGATCGTTGGCGAGGAAGAACGAATGGGCGACGAAGAACCCTAGCTTTCTCTCCTTGAAGATTTCGAAATTTTGTGTGTGCTGTGTGTGTAAAAATCGGCTGCTATGTGGATGTTTAGGAGATAGGTTCCCTTTTTTATAGACTTAATTTGCATGTTAATGGGCTTAGGTTTTGGGCTTCCAAGTATAGGATTAATTGGACCTACATAATTTAATTAAATTGGGACCAATAACTCTTATTTAATTGAAATATAAAAGTTTATAAAATTTAGTTTCCAAAAATAATATTTTTGATTTTTTAAAAACTCATCATTTGTCCAAAAAGGGCTTCCCAAGTAAAATCGAGCTCGTCTCGTAAAATAATTCGAATTCTATCATTTTTAATCATATTAAGAAGCCTTGAAAATATTTAGTGAAAAATAATCATTCATTTCTTGGTCGTCCCAGTCTCCTTTCCACAGCCTGTTATCGAATATTAGGGTAAAATACTTCAAATTCATGAAATCATGTCATATAATCATTTAGTCATGAAATCATACCTTTAATCATTTAATATGAATCAAATAAAAATTTATGATCAATTAAATAAAATAATTATGCAATTCAAATAATTTGTATGCTTGTGGTTTACGTAAGTTGGTTTTCGGACTTTACAAATCTCCTCCCTTAAATAGAATTTTGTCTTCGAAATTTGTCTTTTCTTGATAATAGAAAGCTTGGCTTCCTTATTCACTTCATACTTAACCCTCTAAGCTTAAATTTTGCTCTTCATTTCAGTCCTTTAAAATATTGCAAATTGCATTTTAATCTCAAAAATTTCCATTTTCGTCTCTAAAATCCATCTCAGGTAGAGCATGGAACCTATTTTTCTCTAAGTTCTTCATTAAGCCAAGCAATTCCCATAAGAAATTTTAACATTTTATACAATAATGGCATTGTAAGAATGTTAAACAACTAGGTTACCGGTAATCAGTGTTGTCTTGGCTATGCTGCAGCCCCCTCAGCTTGCATCATATAGACCCTTCCAGTTTTGGGTTTCTTGAGCTTTGGGAAATCCCCAGCCTTGTGTCTCAAATCTCCACACTTGAACTTGTAGGTGTCCCACATGCAATTGCCATAATGCGGACGATTTCACTCCTTGCACAATGGTTTCTCAACAATCTTCGGGATGTTTTCTCTTGGTGGTTATCCTGTGGTTTCGGTGGTTCTGGTTGCTTAGGTGGTCACGTATAAGACTTCTTATTTTGCTGACTAGCTTGCTGAGCACGATTCATCTTTCGCTACATCTCCCAATCAATATACTTGTGTGATTGCTCGGCTCTAAAAGCTTTGTCAACGACAATAGTATAATCAGCAGGACCGATGAGAATCACATCAGGACAGATAGTTGGCTTCAAACCATCTATGAAATGTCGTAACTTTTCCGCAGCATCATTAGCAATCAAGGGCACAAAATGACAGCCCCTATAAAACTTCTGCACAAACTCAGCAACAGACCAATCCCCCTGACGAAGACTCATAAACTCTCTCTTAAGTCTAGAACGGACATCAGAAGTGAAATATTTTTCGTAGAACAACCTCTTGAAATCCTCCTAAGTCAATGTCGCTAGATTCACCCCTCGCTCTGCTCTCTCCCACCATAACGAAGCCTCGCCCTTCAGTAGATAGATGGTAAAACAAACTCGATCAGCATCCGCCATATCCATATAACGAAAAATCACCTCCAAAGATCGAATCCATCCCTCAGCCACGAATGGATCAGTAGTGTCATGAAAATCCTCGGCGTTCATCCTCCTAAAACCTCATATGCAGCCTCCGGTCAGACCCTTGCACCATTGCCTACGTGTTGCTCTAGAAACGAGCCACACCGGCTAGTACACGGGCACTAGCATCCTGATTAGGTGGAGGCTGTTGAATCTCCTCCTCATGTCTATCCTCATCATTCCTATGCAAAATTTTTCTAGGAGGCATCTCTGTACGCGTCATCCAAACCACGTAACCAATATGCATTTAACGTTTTACATACAACATGCAACTAACATTTATATCGTGTATCATAAAAGCATTTAAAAGATATAAGGCAGTAAAAACTCACATACTTGAGACATGACTTCTTGATCTTCTCGGAGTGACATTACACAACCCTTTGGAAATCCTTGGCTCTGATATCAACTGAAACGTCCACAACCATTTTCATATATAAATCATAAACTCGATTATTACTAATTAAAATAACTTAGCATTTCCGTAAATCATAAGAATTTAACATTTGAAATCTCAAGTGCCCAAAAATTCATAAATCGTCGACTAACCAAAAATTTTACATTGACCTTTAAAAAGATCAAATAACATCAAAATAAAGTATAAAAATCTCTACTAAATTAATTAACAATAATCTTTTAAATCTTTTATCTGTTAAGCTAATGCGTAAAATACAATGTCCATCGAAAGTGTACTGCCGCACTCGATCCACACAAGCGTCAGCACCTCCTCATATCATCAAATCCTACAACATTCAAATCTAGTTAGTCTAATGACTCAGCACGTTCTAAACATGAGTAACAAATAATACGTATACAATCACAAGCATTAAAATCATACTTTTATTTAAAATAATTTTAAGCATAAATAAATTGTAAATCATAAAATCATTTAATCGTAAAACTTTCAATCCTTTATTATTTTGGGTTAAGTTTGATCCTCGAAAGTGACTAGCATTTATCCTCTAGTCAACTGATCTCGAAAGTGACTAGCATTTATCCTCTAGTCAACTGATCAGTCTTCAGCTCCACATGACCCATGGGGTAGGGCACTAGGCACCACCATGGAAATACGATCGTCGAGCTCCCTCTGGGGTCTTTTCCTGTAACGGACTCCCTCTGCGGTCTTTTCCCTCACGACATTCCCATAAAATTGTATGTTCACTGTTCCTTCTTAAAACGGTTCCCCCACATATCATATATCATTTGTCACAGTCAATTCAAATCCCTCAAAATATTTTTTTTCTTTTTAAAGCATAAAATATCATGACTTTCAAAAATAACATTTTAACAGTAAAAATTGCACAACTTTACCATAAATCATAGAACATCATATTTTCATCAAAATCATGATTTTATATCATTTAACACGCGTTATGATCTTTTGGGACGCTGCCAACCTTTGACGTATTTCCCAAGTGTAAAATGATCGTTTTGCCCCTAGACGTAATATTTCTCGATTTTGACTTTTTATTACTTTAAGTGACACGTGCTTATCCCAAATAATTATTTAAGCTTAAATAAATTTTTTGATATTTTTATTTAGCTTAAATTTGAGGCTTTCGATTTAATTTCTTAATTAATTATTCGTGAGACGTTTAATTCCCGAATTAATTCGAACTTGAATATTTTCTTCTCATAGTTTAAACATAGACTTTAGCCACCCCCGTGGACCCATGGTTCAAGCCCTTATCTATTAAACTGGATTTACAAACCAAAGCCAAAACCCACCGAGCCATCTTGCATTTTTATCGAACCATGCACGAGCCACCTCGAGACAATCCCTGACCAGAACTCTCATGGACCCCGTGACCAGCCCTAAGCCAAGGACCCAGCCCCTAACTCAAGCAAATCATCCTGGACATAGAACAGAAAATGCGAACAGTTGCATCTACACGCCTAGGACTCCTACCCAACTAGGAATCTTCTATTCGAGCCACCACCGAGCACACCTGAACCTCACCGACCTTGGACCATGCTCAGACCCAACCAAACACATCCCAAGCCTATGAACCAGCGCCGCGAGCCCTGCTTCAGAAAACAAGAGCCGCGCGCATCTTCCTCATGCTGTGGTCGAGCCACCAGCGAGCCACCCTGCACCAGCCCTTGACCCGATCCCTAACCATCTTCCCTAGACCCAGCTGTACCAACCCTGAGCCGCCCAACCCTAGCCGCGAGCCCCATTGGCTGTTGTTGCCTTACCCGAGTATGGGGGATGAGTCCATCTTCGCGTGGACTCTTCCCCAGACTAAGAAATCGAGTCCTAGCAGGGCTAGGACTCTTCCCCACCTTGACCCACATCAAGCCCAATCCCCTGCCCAAGCCCTAGCCGAACCGCAAGCCCCCATGCAGAAAGCCGAGCCCTTGATTCTCTAGACACGTAGGAAAACCCTAGGTGCTTTGTCCCTCACCATGTTTGTTTCCAGCATGTATTGTAGCCCTTAACGACTCTTTTCCCATCCCTTAAACATCTCCTAATGACAGCGTGTCCTTAGGAATCATAGTGTTTTTCAAACAAACGTAAAATGGTCATATTTTTGAAAATAATTGTTCTATCGTAAATATAATCAAAGACAAGTATTTTTCATGCAAAAATAATATAACATACATATTATGTTTTGAATGATGCGTCAAACGGTTTAGAAAATGTGCCTTTGCATTTTAGAATGCTCGAATACGTGATCGTCGGCGAGGAAGGACGAACGGGCGACGAAGAACCCTATCTTTCTCTCCTTAGAGATTTCAAAATTATGTGTGTGTAAAAATCGGATGCTTTGTGGGTGTTTAGGAGCTAGGTTCCCTTTTTTATAGATTTAATTTGCATGTTAATGGGCTTAGGTTTTAGGCTTCCAACTATAGGAGTAATTGGGCCTACTTAATTTAGTTAAATTGGGTCCAATAACTCTTATTTAACATAAAAGTTTATAAAATTTAGTTTTCAAAAATAATATTTTTGATCTTTTAAAAACTTATCGTTTGCCCAAAACCGGCTTTCCCGGGTAAAATCGAGCTCGTCTCGTAAAATAATTCGAATTCTATCATTTTTAAAAAAAATTAATCATTATTAATTATATTAAGAAGCCTTGAAAATATTTAGTGAAAAATAATCATTCTTGTCTTGGTCATCTCCGGTCTCCTTTCCCCAGCCTATTATCGAATATTCTGGTAAAATCCTTCAATTTCATGAAATCATTTCATATAATCATTTAATCATGCAATCATACCTTTAATCATTTAATATGCATCAAATAACCATTTGAGATCAATTAAATAAAATAACTATGCAGTTCAAATAATTTGAATGCATGTACTTTACGTATATTGATTTTTCGGACGTTACAGTTTTATATGCATTAAATGAATGTTTATGATATGATTACATTTTTTACTGTATGATTTCCTAGATTGCATGTCATAGGGCTTTTTGCAGTATTCGATGCTTGAACGAGAAATGGAGACCGGAGACAGTTTAAGGAAAATGTTTTTTATTAAATAATTATTTTAATTATTTAATATATGATGTATTTAATAGGTTAATTTTGGAAATAAGGATTTTATGATATTTTTATGTGTCGAGCCATTTTAAACCGATACTCGATTTTTGGCGAAATTGAGGAATTTTTGAGTACTCATGTAATATTTTTGACAATGTACCAAAACAAAATATTTTATGTGAATGTTATTGGGCCAAATTGATTTGTTTTAGTAGATCTTTGGGCCTAGACTTCCAGTCCTAAAAATATCAATGAAATATATGGCCCAATATTTAATATTATTTCTCCATCACTTCACGCCTAAACCTAGCCACCCTCCCTCATTCCCTCTCGGCAGTCATCACACGAGAAAACACAGCAGCTTTTGATCGTTTTGTAAGGACTTTTCAAAGAAACGTTGTCCCGCCCCTCCGGTGTTCGTCCCTGGTACCGTTTGCGTCGTTTTTCGAGCGTATATATGCAAAGGCATGTCCTAAACCTTTATTTTCTCATCTTTCACATCATAGTACACATTTTTGTTGATCTTGCATGCCATGCATTGGATCTATTGATATGAAACGGTTTAGACGAGCTTTTACATGAAAATAATGGTTTTATGTACATGTAACGCGTGGTTTTATGTATTATTGGAAGTGGACTGCCTGGATCGTTGTGTGGGAGTTCATTCACATCAGGTTTATCATTGTTACAAGTGAAAATTCAGATGTGGAACATCTTTGAAAGGGGATCGATCAGATCGATAGCTTTTGAAAATGTCCCTTACTTTTTAATTTTGAAATACTATTAAATTTTTTTATTTTATTAATAATCATAAAATTCAAACTCTCCTTTAAAATAACCAAGTATTTAAAATCTTAAATGCATAAAAATTCATAAATCGTCAACTACCAAAATCATGCGTCAAATTTTAAAATAATCCAAAACTAGACTTCAAAATAAAGCATAAATCTCTAATGAAATATTTCTCAAAATCTTTACGTTTAAACTTTAAATACTAAGTAAATGCGGAAAATAAAAGTCCCTAGGAGAGTGTACTGCCGGACTCGATCCACTCAAGCGTCAGTTTTTCCCTCAAATCAACCTCGCCTGCAACCATCCAAACGTAGTGAGTCTAATAATTCAGCACGTTCTAACCATACGTAACAAATAATACATGTACATCCACATGCAACCGTGAAAATACTTTTAGTAAAATAGCTTTAACATTAACATGCATAACTTAAACATTTTCTTTCATCATATATTTTTCCTCTCATCATATACTTTTCTTTTCATCATAAACATTTCCTTTCATCATATACTTATATGTTTTCCTTTTTGTTGAATCCAGATCGTTAATTGTGACTTTCATTTCAGCTTTTGGTCAATGGATCCATCTACATATAACCATGGTACTAGGAGGCGGGGACATCAGCGACACTCTCACCCGTCAACTAAGCCTTGGACTATCATATCATCATACTATTTCGATATAAATACGATCATCAGGCTCCCTCTTGAGCCTTCTCCTGTAAATGGGCTCCCTCTGGAGTCTTTTCCCGCATCCAGGCTCCCTCCAAAGCCTTCTCCCATAAACAAGCTCTCTCTAACGTGCATAACTTAAACCTTTTCTTTCATCATATATTTTTCCTTTCATCATATACTTTTTTTTTCATCATAAACATTTCTTTTCATCATATACTTATATGTTTCCCTTTTTATTGAATTCAGATCGTTAATTGTGACTTTCATTTCAGTTTTTGGTCAATGGATCCATCTACATGTAACCATGGTACTAGGAGGCGGGGACATCAAGCGACACTCTCACCCGTCAACTAAGCCTTAAACTATCATATCATCATATCATTTCGATAGAAATACGATCATCAAGCTCCCTCTTGAGCCTTCTCCTGTAAATGGGCTCCCTCTGGAGTCTTTTCCCGCATCCGGGCTCCCTCCGAGGCTTTCTCCCATAAACAAGCTCTCTCTGGGGACTTTCCCCTTACGATATCTCCAATCATATTCTTATGTCATAACCAAGTCACCTCCTTTAACTTTTCATTATTTTCATCACTTATAAAAATCCTTGCATATGTATATCATTACTTTTAAAACAGAGCATGCAATATGTCTTTTAGCATTATCTGTAGACCTAAAATCAGTACACATAAAACCCATGCATTTATTTAATTGTTAAATTATTTATATAAGTTTAAAATTTTTATAGCGATGCATGATCTATTTAATTTAATTATTTTAAATTATTATGTTTATGTGATGCACATTAAAATGTTTTCTCGAGTTTCATGTTTCAGGCAATTATTCGATGCGGGATCGAGGAAAAGAGACCAGCGACGATTTTGGTAATTTTAAAATGTGGTATTTTATTTTAAGTTAAGAATGGGGCATTTTAAATAATTTATTTAGTCTTAGTATTTTAAAAGCTGAATTTATTTATTTGGTGATTGGAGAGTTTAAAACTTTTAAAGTTGAACAATTATGCATTTTATTTTAATTAAGGGAATTAGTAAAGTTAGCCTTGAATTAACCTTGAAATTTGCTTGTCTTATGGTTATTAGTTATTTTAATTAAACCCATCAGCCCCTAATTATTCCCCACTAACACACACACGTTACAATTTTCACAAAAAACCCACACATTTACACACACATACACAGTTAACACACACACATAATGCTTGGTGTTCCATTCCATTTATTTTAAAAGAGAAAATTAGGGTTCTTGGCCTAGAACAGCAGCCGCCCTCCCTTTGATTTTCCTAGCAAGTGGTGCCACGTTCGTCCCGGATCAAGCCTCGCACCGCTTCCGCTTCGGTATCGCCGTATCGTGAGTGTTAAACATCAAAAGGCATGTATATTCTATTTTTCCTGCGTCGATCTAGTCATATTATGTGTTGCAATGTTTTTATGCGAGAAAATCCATGTGTGATGTAAATGGTTTGAGCAGAAAATTGTTTGATTAATCTATGCAACGTTTTAGATCTCGGAATTTCGTTTTTACTGTATTTTGAATTACTGCGATTTTTCGGTCAAGAATTTGGGAAAACTTTCAACATATGAAACGTAGAATTTTCGATACCTTCGATTTGTTATAAAATTCGAAATATTTGGATGAAAATTGAGTGAGTTATGATCGTGTTTGTGGGACTGCTCAAACTGCGTTTTTCTGAAAAATATGTTATTAATGTGTTCTTGAAGTGTTTGAGTTGCAGGCTTCGTTGGACATTGCTAGGCCATCACTACTACGTTTAGACGTGATGTGGGATGTGTTTAGGTACTATTTGAGGTTTCGTTTCGAGTCGGGTACGGCTTGGGAGATAATAGAAGTCGTTGGAATATAATGGTGTCGAATTTTGGAATTGTGTCGTTTTGTTGTTGATTGTTGATGTTGGGGTTGTTGGATTGTTGGCACGGATTGGAGTCAATACCGTAGCATCCTAAGATGGGTTTCGAAGTATCGATTCTTAGTCCATTCAATTGAGTTGGGAGAATTAAGTACAATATAAAATTTCCGCAGGTTTGTTTTCACCGAGGCTAGTCAGACCCTTACACAGACCCTGGCACGGGGTCCGTGTCCATGTTTCTTCCGAAGTGCCATTTTCCAGTGTCTACAGGGACTCCTAGACGGACCCTAGCATGGGGTCTGTGTCCTTCCTTCTTTTCGGTGTGTCTTTCCAGAACCTACACGGACTCAGAGCTGGACCTGGGCATGGGGTCCGTGTACCTCCTGTTTGGGAATAGTTTAGGCTTCCCTTTGAGATTTGTTTTGGGTTCTATGTCATGGTTTAATACGATGATTAAGCGAGGTCAAGCCACGAGTAACCTAGAATGTCATAAGATATTTATTTGTTTCGGTGGTGAGCACGAATACCTACGTCTAAGTTATGCGAGTTAAGTGTTGTAACCCACGATAGTATGTGCAGCAGTGGCCCAAGTGAGATCCAACGAATTCCTCAACGCCAAGTAAGTATGTTCGACGTGCAAAGAAAATATTTTTATGTTTTTGAGGTATGATAAATGTCTTGTGACCAAATTATGTATGGGATTGGAAAGCGGTAAAGTATGACCAGGGACCAATCCACCCCGTTAAATTATGAACGAGTTTAGATCAGGATTGGAAATCAGTAAAGTATGATCAGGGATCAATCCACCCGTTAAATTATGAATGGGGATCTCATTATGAGACAGTGGATATTCCCTGTCATCCCAGTACTGTTTTTTGGTCTGATCAGGCGTATTTATGTATGGGTCACTTGCTTTGAAACATGCCTCTACGCAAAATAATGAAATTTATATATGTTCAAGTATGTGTGATGTAAGCATGTTTAAGAAAAGTTTTATGTTGATGGCACGTTATGTATGTATGTACGTATGCTCAATTTATTTATGCAATTTCAAATTCCAGTATGTACGTTCTATTTTAAAGCTGCAGGTGATCTTATTACGTAGTACTTGTTACTTCCAGTTCATGCATGTCGACTCTTTAGACTCACTAGACTTGATCGATGCAGTGAGGATGAGTTTGAAGAGACGAGATGTGAGGACCAGTGAGCTGGCTTGGACTGAGCGGGAGGCTAAACCCGAGGACCGCCATATTTTAAGTTTATGAAATGTTCAAAATACTCTGATTTTACGTTTTGGTTTATGATCTTTAAACAAGTATTTTCCGTTAGCAAATTTTATTGGCGATCTCTTTTAACACAAATTTGTTTGGATGAACTATTGAATTATGAACATAAATTGAAAGTTCATTTGGTATTTAAGAAAATTTTTATTTTTCCGCAAATTTCAAGTAGTTTCATCATAAAATTCCATAAAAATTTAAAATAAACATTTTAACATTTATTACAGCATTCAGGGCATTGCAATGACATCTAACATTTTTCAGGTGTAAAATGACTGTTTTGCCCCTGAAATCCTAACTTTCCAAATTTATCCTTAGACCTAAAAACAACGACCCAAATCCATCAAAACTTAACATATCATCTTAAAATACACCCATAAATATTTTTTATACGTAAAATTAAGCTCCTCAACTAATATCTCGATTCGTTTTAGAACTTAAACCTACGCGTCGATTTTAACTCGTATCGACTCGAAACTTAACCAAACTTTAACAAACTTGAACCATAGCTCATTAACATCTAACCATACCTTATACAACCCAAATCAAGACAATTATAACCCTTGAACAAGCCTAGGAAGCTGCTGGAAAATTCTGCTCATTCGAACCAAGCCCTAATTTGCACCAACCCTTAGTCCTTTCGCCTTAACCACCATGTCCAGACCCTAGCTGACCATCTTAGGACCATGAACGACCCCTAGAAACCCTACTGGACCGCGCTTGAGAAGCCTAGAACCAACAACCACTCAACCCGTGACCCTTGAGCCATACGCGACCCAAGCTTCTCGTCTCCACCCTAGGCTTCACACCAGCCTTTCCTTCAGGTATCTAGGACCGTGTTTAGACCCAATAGGACCCATGATCACGTCGCTATAGCAGCTAACAGCATGCCTCTACGCAAAATGATGAAATTTATGTATGTTCAAGTATGTGCGATGTAAGCATGTTTAAGAAAAGTTTTATCTTGATGGTACGTCTATATATGTATGTACGTATGCTCAATCTTATTTATACAAGTTCAAATTCCAGTATGTACGTTTTATTTTAAAGCTGCAGGTGATCTTATTACGTAGTACTCGTTACTTCCAGTTTATGCATGTTGAGTCTTTAGATTCACTAGACTTAATCGATGCAAGTGAGGATGAGTTCGAAGAGACGAGAGGTGAGGACCAGTGAGCTGGCTTGGACTGAGCGGGAGGCTAAACCCGAGGACCGCCATATTTTAAGTTTTATGAAATGTTCAAAATACTCTGATTTTACGTTTTGGTTTATGATCTTTAAACAAGTATTTTCCTTTAGCAAATTTTATTGGCGATCTCTTTTAATGCAAATTTGTTTGGATGAACTATTGAATTATGAACATAAATTGAAAGTTCATTTGGTATTGAAGAAAATTTTTATTTTTCCGCAAATTTCAAGTAGTTTAAAAGTACGGTACGTTATACCTCCTAACTGCTAGATCTGAACTCTACACGGACGCTGAATTGTCATTGGCAAATATTGATGAAGTCATCAAATCAGTTGCCTCTGATATTCAACTAACTTCTACCGAAGCAGTTGTAGAATTATTCGCAACTGAAGAACCAGTTTTTCAAGCCCAATCTCAACCAATTGAAGAGCCAGTTCAGTTGACTTCCACAACTGAACAGGCAGTTTTGAGAACTGAAGAAGCAGTTCAGTCATCTGCTATGACTGAACAGATTATATTTGAAGAAATGCCAGCTGAACAGCCTTCCATTATTTCAGCTGATCAGACAACTGAAGCGTCAGCTAAGCAACCAGTTCAAGAAACATCTGATATTTCAAATAATCTTCCACATGAAGCACATTCGGATTCTTCTGTTGATCCAACTTCTTCTTCTCCACAGCCTCAACAAGCAACTTTACCAGAAGATATTTCTGAAATGGTCAATCCTTCAACTGAAACAACTGACGGGGACCTGGTAATCTTCGATCAAGAGAACAGAGAGCAGGAACCAGAAACCTCTGGAACCAAGTCTCCTGGCATCTCAATAGAAACTGAATCTTTGTTTGAAGAAATTCAGACGATTCAGACAAACCTCGTCGGTATATTGCTTCCATTTCATATATCAAATTAACCCAATTTCTTCACACTATGAGGTTTGATTCTATAAAAGACAATACCATGGGAAAATTGCAGCAAATGCAAAAGGGCGTCACTTCATTATGCATTCAAATGGACGAACTTCGGAAAGAGAGAGTGTCAGCTGAAGCTCATTTCCATACTCAAGCTTTGGTTACAAGACGTCTTGAATTTCTGGAAAGTAAAGAATGGATTTACTGCGAGATATATTATTGAATTCGGTGTCTAATCTCTCCTCAGATGTGCGAATCTTATCGAAAAAGGTTGATGAGTTTGACAAAAAGGGGGAAGACCAAGAACAAGGAAATGATCAACCAGAGAAATATTTGAAGACTATCAATATGAAATAGAAGATTATTTTATTCAGATTATTTGAAGATTTATTTCATTTCTTCATTCTTTTATTCTTTGTACAAATCTGTACATTGAAAGAGTTATTTTATCTACAATGAGTTCAGTTGATCAGTATCAGTTCTTAATTTCCAAGTTTTTTCAAACACCTAAAAGGGGGAGATTGTTGGAAACTGAATTTCAGATGTTTGACAAACTGAGCGTCTAACTGATCTAAAAAGAATGATAACTGATCTAAAACATGTTGCCATTAACTGAAGAAAAACACGTAGACTTTCGAAGGCAAATGAACCAGGAACTGGACTACGCAGACAACTGACTGATCAGTTGGAACTAATCAGTTTCTAAAAATAGTTGTGAGCTTCTCAACTACACTCTATCAGCTGATTCCTCAACTATACACGTCATCAGTATAGACATTAAACTGACAAAAGCTAAGTGCAAGAAGTAGTGGGATCGCCGCATTACAGAAAATCTGCAGTGTACGACTGTCAGAAGAATGTTGACGTGGCATGAAACGGATAGAAAGGTTCAAATTTTATTTAATATTACCGTTGGAGGGAAGCCTATAAATAGCAAAGAAGAGAAAGTGAAGACAACTCTTGAAACACTGAATCATTGAACATCTGAATTCTTGAGCACTCAAAATCTATTCAGTTACTCTGTTGAAATTTTTGTAAACAGAAAAGCTCAAGCTTATTGTATACATTCATAGCTGCTAGGATATAATTCGAGCTTTCAACACAAATTGTATTACTCGATCTAGAAGAGATCAGTTGCGTTAGATTTATTCAATTCTATTGAGTTCTGAAAACTAGTTTGTAACTAAGAGTTTCAGTTTGGCATTGTTAAGTTCAAAACTGAAGTGGGTCTGTACAAGTGTTTGTATCGATCAAAGTCTTTTAGTGTATATCCTATCCTTGAGATAGAAGAGGTGACGTAGGAGTGTTTGAAATCTCCGAACATTCATAAAATCTTGTGTCTCATTATTTCAGTTTCTATTATATCTATCAGTCATTTTATTTCCGCACAACTACTGATTGATATTGACTTACAGGATTCCCGAGTATCAGTTTATCACTAAACTGACTCATCAATCAAAAATGTTTTGAAAATTGTGAGTGTTTATTCAAACCCCCTTCTAAACACTCTTTCACCCTTTACCGATCCTATCATAAACAGACTGATACTTGATATTATTTTATATTTGCTAAGTGTAGTAGCAATTCTTTTACATAAGATGGTGTGTTTTATATTAATATAAGGGACGCGTAATGGGTTAAATTAACATCATGTGTATCTAGTCAAGTTTGCATGTAACTGAACTGTTTTTTCCAGTTTATATGTTGCCTTAACTTCTTTTTAAAATCGCGCAACAATTATATTTTTTAGGGGGAGTTTTTGATTCAGTTCTTAAGGGGGAGCTATTTTTTAAAACTGATTTAAAATTTGTTATCCCTTGAACTGAAAATTTGTTTTCAAATCATTTATTCAGTTGTTGAGGGGGAGTTTTTTTTTCTGCTATCCCTCGAACTGAAAGTTCTTTTATTCGCTTTAATATTTTTAAACATTTTTTTATTCTCACAAAGGGGGATAATTATTAACTGTTTAAATTCTTAAAAATCTCTTTAATTGTTCAAGTTTTTTGATCGTCAAAAAATGGGAGATTGTTAGAACATTTCATTTTCGCAATCCTTATTTTGATGTTAACAAAACTTGTTTATTTGTTTCTAATGAGTTTACATAAGTGCGCAGAAACTCAAACTGATCAGGCTTCGAACTGATCAGTTATCAAGCTTAAACCGAAGCTATTGAGACGCAAACTGAAAGTGACAATTGATTGATTATACTGAACCAGTACAACTGAAGTATCAAGAGCAGTTCAACTGATTGTCCAGTTGATAGGTGGTTCAACAGAAGACCTTCAGAAGCCCGGCCAGCTGATGAAATGTTCAACTGATGAAGAGCTTAACTGACCAGTTCAATTGAATCAGTGAAATGAGTTTAGCGGACGAGTCAACTGATTTCACGTCACTAGTTCAACACCAGTTCAGAACATCAGTTAGGAGCGAACCAGTTTGCAGATACGACAAGCTTAATCTAGCTGTGCACAAAGGTATAAAAGCTATTGTATGATCAAGGTACAATAAGAGACGTTGCAGCACTACTTAAATCCAAATGTTCCATATATCTATTTGGGGGAACAAATTCGACCAATTCAACTGAATCGGTGAAATCAGTTCAGCTGACGAGTCAACTGATTTCACCTCACTAGTTCAAGACCAGTTCAGAACATCGGTTAGGAGCGAACCCGTTTACAGATACGACAAGCTTAATCCAGCTGTACACAAAGGTACAAAAGCTATTGTACGATCAAGGTACAATAAGAGACGTTGCAGCAGCGCTTAAACCCAAATGTTCCATTTATCTATTTGGGGGAACAAATTCAAACTGCAACGGATTCATTCACTGAGTCTCACTGTACGTTCAGTCAAATGCCTATAAATAGAAGATCAGTTAAGACCATCAACAACAACATATATCAACAACCAGAAGAAGAACAAGTGTGTGAAAAAAAAATAATAGAAAGGGCACGCATATTGCATATCAGCTTACTAGAAGCAATTTTCCTAGAGGGAACACTTCATCATGTTATCGAGATTAGTTTAGAAGCATAATTCTCTCAGTGTGTGAGAACACTTTCTTGTTGTGGGACCCTTAGCTCCTAATCGTTATTACAATGCAATCTGATTAGGGTTAATTAATTACAGCGGAAAACGAATTTAAATTTTCTTTACAATGAGCCCAAAACATCTCTTCTATAATTTGAATACTAAAAATAGTATTTAATTCCATATCATAAAATATGTCCACACATAATCAAATCCAATCACATACAAACAACTCATATCCTCGGCACATGTCCCGGTATATAGATACATATACATATATACTGGGAAACGAAGCATAAAACTCAGCTCAAACTGTGACTCCCTCCAAAAGTACCCTCTCCGGCCTCCTGATATTCTGGAGTACCTGCCATTGTCCACACACAAAGACAACAACAGCCCCCCTTGGGGGTGAGCAAAGCTCCGTATGGAACAACCATCATATATACCACAGATATCTAAAATATGATATATGATATGCAATGCATGTATGTCGTGGAGGTATCAGGTCAAATGCCCATCTACTGAGCACATGTCAGAATTAAACGAATCGCTATCAAATCAATGGTCGAGCTGGCACACCGGCCTCAATCAGGGATACTCGTATGATAGCGTCGACGAAGCGCCATCAAATCCCAAATCTCAATCAATCGCCGGGGCCACAAATATCTACGCTTTAAGGGTCATATAATACCAAACATAGGATTGTGTTCACAAATCCCAAAATCCAATCAAATCATATCAGGGTATTCAAGGATCATAGCTCAACGTGCATGTCATGTATCGATGTATGCATCAAACGATGTGTGTTAACAAAATATTTATTTTATACATCGATATTCCAATCACAATGTCATGTATGCCACATCAAGTCATCACATAAGGCATATAGACACATATTCTCAATCCAATCAATCCCACATATATCATATGATACAGATACCTGTCGTATGTTATCCGGTGGCAACATACCTCAATTCTTCGTTCCAGTCGATGTAGCTTGAAGATATCAGTATAATAATTTATCTACATCAATAACATACTCATTCCAATCAATAACATAATTCAAAATCGACAATATAAGTCTCAAATATCTTTTGAAACTTTAAAAATTCATATCAAATCGAAATCATAATATAATTCAATTCCGACTTCGAATACGAGTTTCTTCTCGGTTATTCTACCACATATATGAATCTCGACTTCAAATACATGCTATTCCAGCACTTTAATATTTAGAGCTGCTGAAACTAGAAGAAACTTACCTAAAAAAGAAGCTCTCGACGCGAAGATTCTGAATATATAATTTGTTTCGCGTTTAGACAACGTTTCGAGGTGATTTCGTACAAAAGAAATCGATTTTCCCTTTTTCTCTCTCGAACCTACGGAATAAGAAATGAAGAAGAAAAGAGGAAAAACTTATTCTTATCTCCACCGCTATCGCGCTCGGGCGATAGAATTCTCGCGCCCGAGCGCGAGACATTCTGTCCCCGAGTGTGACTTACACCGCGCTCAGGCGGTCAAAAACTACCGCTCGGGCGTGGAATGTTCTGTCCGAGCATCAATTTATTCCACACTGGCGCTCGGGCGATCATCTTCTACCGCTCGATCGCCAGATGTTCTGTACTAAAATATTGGTCTTGTATTGTATCGGAGTCCGGTTTCTCCACTCAAGCTCTTACAACTTTAATTTTGTTAATGAATCAATATCTAGTACGATATTTCATTATCAACACTTATTTTCTCATTTTCATTGTCATGATATACATCATATACATAATCACATGACAATTTCATGAATTATCGATAATCACATAAGATTTACGATAAGACGGTACACGGTCCTTACATTTCTCCCCCACTTAAAAGATTTCATCCTTGAAATCTCAAATATCTCTATATACATAACATTGGCAAACATATATATATGTCACCAGTTATAGTACACATCAAACTAAAATAAGTAAACGGATCAGTATACATTGGATACAATGGAGCAGATGGAATAGAATCAAATAAATGTGGATATGCATCTCGCATTTTGCTTTCCAACTCCCACGTCGATTCTTCAACACCATGTCGTGTCCATTGTACTCGAACTAGCGGAATCAATTTGTTACGCAATATCTTCTCCTTTCGATCCATAATGCGAACAGGTTGTTCAACATAGGAAAGAGAAGGATCAAGTTCAACCTCATCGGGTGCAAGTACATGTGATGGATCTGGTTCATACTTTCTCAACATAGAAACATGAAACACATCATGAATGGCAGATAAAGCTGGTGGCAATGCCAACCGATAAGCAAGATCCTCAACTCGATCAAGGATCTCGTATGGACCAACATATCGAGGAGATAATTTCCCTCGCATGCCAAATCGAACAGTGCCTCTAAAGGGAGATATTTTCAAAAACACTTTGTCACCTTTCTGGAATTCCAAGGGTCGTCTTCGTTTATTCGCATAACTCGTTTGACGATCCTGAGCAGCTTTCATCCGCTGTCGAATTAACTGAACCTTATCATTCATTTCATGTATCATTTCAGGTCCAGTCATTTGTCTTTCACCAATTTCATCACAGAATAACGGTGATCTACATCGTCTCCCAAATAGAGCTTCAAATGGTGCCATACTAATACTCGTTTGAAAGCTATTATTATAAGAAAATTCTACCAATGGTAAGGCATCTTGCCATCCCATTCTGAAATCCATCACAATCGCACGCAACATATCCTCTAACGTTTGAATCGTACGCTCGGTTTGGCCATCAGTTTGAGGATGATAAGCAGTACTCATAGCCAAACGCGTACCTATCGCTTCCTGAAAACTACCCCAGAATTTAGAAGCAAACCTTGGATCACGATCAGATACAATTGAGACTAGCACACCGTGCAGTCTCACTATATCTCGATGTATAAACGGACCATTCTTTTATAAGGATAATTCCGCTCATACGGAATGAAATGTGCAGATTTCGAAAGCCGATCAATAATAACCCAAATAGCATCACAGCTCTTGGGCGAACGAGGTAAATGAGTCACAAAATCCATAGCAATATGTTCCCAATTCCATTTCGGGATTTCAAGACTATGGAGTAATCCTCCCGGTTTCATTCTCTCGGCTTTCACTTGCTGGCAGACCAAGCATTTCGAAATAAACTCAGCAATGTCTTTCTTCATATGTCTCCACCAGAATTGAGGTCTCATTGTCAAATACATCTTTCTACCTCCAGGGTGAATACTGTATTTGCTACAATGTGCTTCTCGAAGAAGGGCAGATTTCAAATCAAAATCATCAGGAACTACCAGTCGACCATTGTCATAAAGAACCATCAGAAGAAATCTGAAACCCAGACTGATGTCCTGCAGATACAAGTTCTTTCGACTTTTGGATCTGAGCATCACTTCATTGGGCCTTTCGTATTTTCGATATCGAGTTCGGCTAAATTTGCAATGCTGAGACAGTGACAGAATTCCAATTCGAGTGAAAAGTCCAACCAGAAGTATATATATCCTTGTGTACTTTGGTGACACAAACAGATGCTAACACAGAATCATGTACCTTACGACTAAGGGCATCCGCAGTAACATTCACCGATCCAGGGTGATACTGAATCTCACAATCAAAATCCTTTAGGAGATCCATCCATCTGCGTTGCCTCATATTTAAATCAGATTGAGAAAAGAGATATTTCAGACCCTTATGATCTGAATAGATAACAAACTTCTCTACATACAAGTAATGGCGCCAAATTTTCAGTGCAAACACAATGGCGGCCAATTCAAGATCATGAACAGGATAACGTCTATCATGAGATTTCAATTGACGAGACGCATAAGTAACCACTTTTCCGTGTTGCATCAGAACACATTCCAAACCTTTACCAGACGCATCTTTGCGCACCACAAATCCTCCGGTACCTAAGGGAATAGTAAGCACAGGTGATGTGGTCAATCTCGTCTTCAATTCAAGAAAACTAGCTTCACAATCATCTGACCAAATGAATCGTTGATTCTTCTATGTCAGTGAGTAATAGATTTAGCTATTTTCGAAAATACTTCAATAAAACGACGATAATATCCAGCTAAACCCATGAAGCTACGGATCTCAGGAACATTCGTAGGTCTTGGCCAATTCAATACAGCTTCAACCTTAGCAGGATCAACAGATATGCCATGTCTCGAAATGACGTGGCCTAAAAATACCACTTTGTCCATCCAGAATTCACATTTGGACAATTTAGCATATAAATGACTAGTACGAAGAGTTTGAAGTACCAGTCTCAAATGTTCAGCATGCTCATTTTTCGATTTCGAATACACAAGAATATCATCAATAAAAACATAACGAATCGGTCAAGATAATCTCGAAAGACACGATTCATTAGATCCATAAATACGGCAGGAGCATTCGTGAGACTGAAAGGCATAACCAAGAACTCATAGTGGCCATACCTGGTACGAAAAGCAATTTTAGGCACATCTTCGTCTCGAACTCGTACTTGATGATAACCAGATCGAAGATCAATCTTAGAGTAAACAGAAGTACCCTGAAGCTGATCAAATAAATCATCAATACGAGGAAGTGGATACTTGTTTTTCATAGTAGCCCGATTCAATTGCCTATAATTGATACACATTCGCATAGTACCATCTTTCTTCCGAACAAATAAAACTGGAGCTCCCCAAGGTGATACAATCTGTCGAATATATCCCTTATCGAGAAGATCCTGTAATTGTTCTTTCAATTCTTTCAATTCCAATGGTGCCATGCGATAAGGAACTTTCGAAATAGGTGCAGTTCCTGGTACAAGATCAATGCTAAACTCAACTTCTCGATGAGGAGGAAAATCATGAAAAATACATCCGGGAAATCTTTTAGCAACGGGAATCTCAGATAAAGAAGGCTCCTTCTTAGAGACATCAATAGCGTAGATAAAATAACCCTCATCCCCGCTAAACAAAAATCGGGACATTTCCAAAGAGGATACCAATGGAATTTTGGCTTGGGAACCCTTGCCATAAAAATTCCACTTGGGTCCATCAACAGGTCGAAATCGAACCACTCCATGAAAACAATCAACAGTAGCTCGATTTGTCGTCAAGATACCATGCCAACAATACAATCAAAGTCGTGCATTGGGAGGACAATCAAATTAAGAAATACCACATTGTCCTCATATATCAATACACAATTATGCACAACTTGCTCAGACAAAATAATCTTTCCTGCTGGCATGGCTATCGACAATGTATCATACAACGGGGTACACATAATATCATGCGATGCAACAAATGCATGAGATATGAATGAGTGAGATGCTCCTGTATCAAATAAAACACGTGCAGGATAATCGCAAAGCATGCAGATACCTGCAATCACACCGACAGGAGCTTCTTTCGCCTGATCCTCCGTCATAGCATACACTCTCACTTGAGGTGGGACTTGGGCACTCTGACCACCCGGTCCTCGATATCGTGGAACATTCGACTGCTGGAAAGAGGGAACAGGAACAGCAGGTCTCATCATACTGGGGCCACCTCTAAATCTTGGCTGGGGTTGAGAAGAAGTCGTACCCCTGTTCGGACATACTCGAGAGAAATGGCCTTCCTGTCCACACTGATAACAAGTACCAAATATACCTCGACACTGCTCGATAGTATGTTTGCCTCCACAATGACTACAATAAGGAGCAATCACGGGACTTCCTCTCTGGGATCCACTGGAACTCGAAGAAGATGAAGAAACAATGGAACCAGTCTTCTTAAACTTTTTACCTCTCGGACGCAATGGAGGCTGCTGAGCTGACACTGGAGGTGGAGGAGTATATTGTGGACCTGCTCGCCTTAGTCCAGCCTCGGCTGCCTTGGCTCGTTCAACTGCCCCGCGTAGCTTGTAGGCAAACCAGAAACAACAAAAGTATATATAGCAGGATGCAATCCATTAACAAACCTGTTATATTTCGCTTTTGCATTTGCCGCTACGTGAGGTGCATATTTCAACAGAGTCGAAAACTTCGAAGCATATTCTGCAACAGTCATCGTTCCCTGCTGCAGACGATTAAATTCATTCTCCTGAGCAGTATAATAAGAAGGAGGTGAATACTGCTCCAAAAACTATGCCTTGAAGACATCCCAGGTGACTTCAATCCCGGCTTCTTTCAATCCAATCTCAGCGGCTTCCCACCAAGATTTTGCTCGGTCTTTTAATTGATAAAGAGCAAGTTTCATTCGCCGAGCCTTGGAATATTCAACGATATTAAACAAGTGCTCGATATCTTTCAACCAGGCCTCTGCTCTTTCTACACTCTCAGTGCCAAAAAACCTCGGTGGTTTCAAATCCTGGAATCGAGCTATCACTAAATCCATGGACAATCCTTCAAATTGTCCAACCATCCTCTCAGTATTACTACTCGCAGTTTCATTTGTGGGATCCATCTACAAATCAGAGGATGAATATCAAAAATCAATATCAATTTCACATCATCATCAATCTCATCAATAACTTTCTCAAACTAAATCAAGTAGGAGCAAGTAATACAATAAATCAAACACATACGCACAACTCATTTGTGCCTATTACGTGTACACAAGACTCAATCGAGCATTCCCAGCTATGCTCTGATACCACTCAGTGTGGGGCCATTAACTCCTAATCGTTATTACAATGCAATCTGATTAGGGTTAATTAATTACAGCGGAAAACAAATTTAAATTTTCTTTACATTGAGCCCAAAACATCTCTTCTATAATTTGAATACTAAAAATAGTATTTAATTCCATATCATAAAATATGCCCACACATAATCAAATCCAATCACATACAAACAACTCATATCCTCGAGACATGCTCCGGTATATAGATACATATAAATATATACTGGGAAGCGAAGCATAACACCTCAACTCAAACTGTGACTCCCTCCAGAAGTACCATCTCCGGGTTCCTGATATCCTGGAGTATCTGCCGTTGTCCACACACAAAGACAACAATAGCCCCCCTTGGGGGTGAGCAAAGCTCCGTATGGAACAACCATTATATATACCACAGATATCTAAACAATGATATATGATATGCAATGCATATATGTCGTGGAGGTATCAGGTCAAATGCCCATCCACTGAGCACATGTCAGAATCAAACGAATCGCTATCAAATCAATGCTCGAGCTGGCACACCGGCCTCAATAAGGGATTCTCGTATGATAGAGTCGACGAAGCGCCATCAAATCCCAAATCTCAATCAATCGTCGGGGCCACAAATTTCTATGCTTTAAGGGTCATATAATACCAAACATAGGATTGTGTTCACAAACCCCAGAATCCAATCAAATCATATCAGGATATCCAAGGATCATAGCTCAACGTGCATGTCATGTATCGATGTATGCATCAAACGATGTGTGTTAACAAAATATTTATTTTATACATCGATATTCCAATCACAATGTCATGTATGCCACATCAAGTCATCACATAAGGCATATAGACACATATTCTCAATCCAATCAATCAAATCAATCCCACATATATCATATGATACAGATACCTGTCGTATGTTATCCGTTCGCAACATACCTCAATTCTTCGTTCCAGTCGATGTAACTTGAAGATATCAGTATAATAATTTATCTACATCAATAACATACTCATTTCAATCAATAACATCATTCAAAATCGACAATATAAGTCTCAAATATCTTTTGAAACTTTAAAAATTCATATCAAATCGAAATCATAATATAATTCAATTCCGACTTCGAATACGAGTTTCTTGTCGGTTATTCTACCACATATATGAATCTCGACTTCAAATACATGCTATTCCAGCACTTCAATATTTAGAGCTGCTGAAACTAGAAGAAACTTACCTCAAAAAGAAGCTCTTGACGCGAAGATTCCGAATATATAATTTGTTTCGCGTTTAGACAACGTTTCGAGGTGATTTCGTACAAAAGAAATCGATTTTCCCTCTTTCTCTCTCGAACCTACGGAATAAGAAATGAAGAAGAAAAGAGGAAAAACTTATTCTTATCTCCACCGCTGTCGCGCTCGGGCGGTAGAATTCTCGCGCCCGAGCGTGAGACATTCTGTCTCTGAGTGCCGCGCTCGGGCGGTCAAAAACTACCGCTCGGGCGCGGAATGTTCTGTCCGAGCATCAATTTATTCCACACTGGTGCTCGGGCGGTCATCTTCTACCGCTCGGGCGCCAGATGTTCTGTACAAAATATTGGTCTTGTATTGTATCGGCGTCCGGTTTCTCCACTCAAGCTCTTACAACTTCAATTCTGTTAATTAATCAATATCTAGTACGATATTTCATTATCAACACTTATTTTCTCATTTTCATTGTCATGATATACATCATATACATAATCACATGACAATTTCATGAATTATCGATAATCACATAAGAATTACGATAAGACGGTACACGGTCCTTACACTTGTAGTGTTCAGTATTTAGTTCTCACGCACACACACAACACCACCCAAATATAGTCTTGCACAAAGACATTAAACTTGTGTATGTAGTCTTTGACACACAGATATTAAACAAGTGTTGACTGAAAGGTGCTGCCTTCAGTCTAGTCTAAGAGTTCAGTTAGGCAGTGGGTAAGTCATAAGCTGGGTGGGTTATTACACTTGTTGTAATTAATCAAAGTCTTCTAGTATATCATACACGAGGAGGTAGAAGAGGTGACTAGGAGCAGTTGAAGTCTCCGAACATCCATAAACATATCTTGTGCATTTAATTGTTTAACCAATTTTTTCAAACTGATTTGATCAGTTAGAGCATCCGTCAGTTCAGTTTTCACCATAACTGAACTGATATATGTCACAGCTGATTCCCGATATTTTCAGTTATTCAGTTACACATGATATAAAATATATCAGTGTTTCTTAACGAAGGATTACTCCGAGTGTGTTCCGCTTGGTTTGTAACCAAACTTGATTTAATTCATTGGTGTATGCATTTTTAGAACACGAGCTATTGCAGCTCATTGATTTATTGTGTTCAAGGCACCTCAAGGTGCCCAACACACGATCCTTCACTATATGATATTTATAGAGTTGAAATAAGGTACTTTATATGACAAGAACTCTAGCAATGCAAGTTTTGCATATGGAAAGAACTCTAGCAGAGTAAATTTCTTAAAATATTAGATTCGCGCTGATTTTATTTTATCTTTGGTAATTTATAAATTTGAATACTCTATTCCAATTTCCTTGGGATTATTCTCTTCTTATCATGAAATATTTAATTCAAGAGTTTTATATGAAAAGGACTATACCCACCTCCACACTGACTTGAACTCGGGTCGGTTTACTTTCAATTCGGGTGCTTGGATTCCAATCGGGCCTTTACTCAGGCCCTGTCGCCATAGCCTTATGCCCATAATCTTACTAAGCGGGTTGGGTATCCGATGACTCTGGTCGGGCACAATATGACATGGGTCCGATAGAATTTATGGGTTAAACATAAATTTAAAGAAAAAAAAATATCGATATATTGATCGTTGATCAGCGTGAAAGATATGCATAAAATAATGAAAATTAATTTGAAATTTTTTATTAAACATAAATAAGGTGGTTTGAAAATTAAGAATTTTTTAATTTCACGTTGAGAAAATGCAAACGAGAGATTCCATGATATTGTCAATTAATTAATACTAGTGGCCTTTTACAATTAAAATTTTGTCTAAAATTAAAATGGTTTTGTATAATAATTTTATATGTTATGGATGATACTATCATTTTAAATTTCAAAAATTAGATATGGATAACAGAATTTATCAGGATATGGTAGATATAGATGAAATATGTAAAAAGTTACTAAAATACGTTATTATTAATTTTTATTGAATAAAATGTAATTTGTTGTCATTTGAGAATAAGATTGTTTATAATTTATAAAAAAAACATACAATGACATCAAATTAGTTATTATAATTTACTTGATTTTAATAATATAGTAACATCTAGACTTGTAACCAATGTTCACGGAGATAAAAATCTAATTTGTCCATATAAATTTAGAAATAAAGTAATCAAATTAAGGACTGGTGAAGTGAATTGGAGGAGAATTAGTCGTGTTTTTTTTTTTAATTTTAAAATTTAAATGTATTGTGATTCTGTCGGCCGTCCAGCTTGCCATCAGTGATAAACTAAAAGAGGGATCACTATATTTCTATATGACCCTAAGATATACGGCCTAATTGTATCATTCTCTTGTGAAAAATCTAAAAAAATACAAAACATTAAGAGTAGGTTTCTTGTGAGACGATCTTACGAATTTTTATCTGATAGACGGGTCAACCCTACCGATATTCACAATAAAAAGTAATATTCTTAGCATAAAAAGTAACTTTTTCATGGAGATCCGTCTTACAAAATACGATCCGTAAGACCGTCTCACACAAGTTTTTGTCAAACATTAGTACATCTTTTAGTTTTTTAAAATAAACAAACATTTTTCTGTCTTATGTTATGAAAACTCAAGCACATTTATCTCAGTTGATAAAGATTTTATGTCTGATTTTTAAAAACACAAAGTCTGGAATACTATTAGTTTTACAAATGATATTTTTTGCTATTCTACAGAGTGTTGATGCAATTAGTCCATAAAATACATCTAATGCAATTCAGTTAAAATTGAATACTTATAACCAACATCATTTTAAGTTTAATATTTTCAAAATAAAGATGCTTTTGGAGTATTTTTTTGTTTGTTTTGAAAAAAATCACAGAAGAAGAAAAAGGAAATATCTCGATGGGTTTCTAGGTAAGATCCACCATCGAGTAATTGAATGGTAGCCAAAATGGGTTAAAAATTCGTACTACTTTAATCTTGATCGGTAAATTCAAGCAAAATGGTTACCCTAACCGACCTCGTACGGGCTTCTTGCCAACTCAATTGTGAGAATCGCAAAGATAAATTTCTAATTGTCCTTTGAATTTACACGATGATCAATTTTTGATTTGATCTCGGATTCATTCCATTTTTGGATTGTATTTGATGTATGATCACAAGAAATTCACATATCATATACCTCGTTTCTATATGAATAATGTTAAAGGTACAACCAATATATCGTTACAGCAATATTTATAACCATTATATCTCGAAATTTTACTGTTATATCGCGAGATTTGTATTCAACATATAATGTGATTTTGAAAAACTGAATTTTTTTTATTGAATTGTGTAGATTGATGTACAAATATCAATGTACATGAAGCATCACTCTTCCTATATATATGAGTCATTTGAATTTAGAAAAATGAAATAATATTCGATTTTACAAGAGGTGGGTTTATATTTTTCCTTTATAATTTACTTTTATCAAACAAACATAAACTTGTGAACAATTTTGGCCATATTGGTTGATCGTTACTTGACATATATAAGCCCGAGATATATATACATATTGGCCACTAGACAAAATACCACAATGGAGAAAGAAAAAAAAAAGGTGGCAAAGCAAAAGATGTGTGAGCCTAACCCCCCAAAAATAAGAGACGATTAATTTAAGATACGTATTTATTTCTGTACTGAAAAGCGTATGACCTATGATTATATATATAAAAAAATTATAAAAATAAAGTGACGAAAACAACCTTAAAAGAAGAGACAAAATCCTCACCTACACATATATATATATATATATATATAAAGATGTAATAATATATGGTTTGAGATTGTCTCTCTCCCAACCAAATAGGCCTTTATTAGCATACAATTTTTACCCTAAATTATTTCCTGCATATAAAAAGATAGCTTTCTCTACCACTTTGGAGCGGATTTGGCAGACTCGTAAATTTGAACATGTAAAACAATTATATTAATATATTAATTACTTTCACAAATCTATTCATATAATATATAACATTGACAACTTTATATATATATATATCTCTGTGTGTGTGTGTGATTTGTTATAGATTTTTTTCATTTAAAATGTGAAAAGGACTAGTTTGGAGGAGCTGAGCTCAAAGGGGGTGAATAGGTCTGACCAAAGTACTCCGTAAAAGTTTTCCGTGGTTACGTGTAGTGGGTTACGTTTGCAGTTTTCCATCAGAAAACTCACTTTCTTACCCCCACAATTCGTGAGCGTCATATTTCGTGAAAGATGGAAAAGTTCATTTGAAAGAATTAAGTTGATTTCACTTTGGATGTTACTGTCATTTGTTAATGGCATGGCTCCTCAGTGATCGAGATTCCGAGTTTGATATGAGATTTCGGATCTGCGATCCAACTGTAACAATATCGTCGCCCACCTCATTAAAAAATAAAAATATAGTTATTTTGATTAGTTATATCATTAAAAAAATTAAATATGATATGGGTTTTATTAAGATGGTTTTTTTTACCATATAAAATATTAAAATTTATGCATACTCTACGAAATTATATATATTGATGCGATCCTGGTGAAATGGATGAGCAGGGTCGGGTGCTCCACCGGATCGAATCGAATCAATAATGTTGTTCAGGAAAATGAGTAAGATAGATGGCTTCGATCATGACCTGCAAAAAATGAAAGGAACTCGTGGATGGGCGCCGGAGAGGTGTCTGGCGTGGCCACTCCGATAGCTTAAGTCAGCAGGTTGAAGATGATAACCAGTGTAGCTTAGATAAAAGTAAAGGCTACTGGTGTAAATATGTGTGTTAACATATCTGTTGGTGAATGAATCATTCTCCAGAACTAGAGAAGAGAAGAAGAGGAAACCGAAGTCCCTCAAATGAATTACATACCTACTATTTATAGGAGAAAAGGTTGTAGTACCTTGTTTTCAGTGCCTTCTTGTCACTTCCTGTCACGCCACCCTACTTTTCCATCAAGTCACATCAATAGTATTCTGTCAGGTGCGCTTCTCGAGATAAGATCTTATCTTCTAAACCACTCGAGTGCGGCATTTTTATCGAGGTGCCCGGGTAGAATGCCTCCCGGGAGATTTATACAAGAGCCCGAGCGTCTGGTTGCTCGGGGAGTAGAGCATGGGCTTTGCACATGTCCGGCTCCAGAAGAATTAATCTGCAGATTAACTCGGATTTGGAAATCCATTTGATACTTCGGCTCATCCATGACCCGGGCTCTTATGGGGGTATCATCACCCATCCTTTAAATAGTCAGGCTAGAGTCATATTCGCTGTCCCGATCAGTCGTGCTTGGATTCCCAAAGAGATAATCAATCTTTGTTTTATAAAAGCATCGGGGGGGCTTCATGTCTCCCAGAAATGGGATGAAATACCGGAGTCTCGTGTCTTATGGACTTGAGATAAGATTTCGGGGTCTCATGCCTCCCGGTCTTTGCATAAGATGTCGGGGCCTCATATCTCCCGGACTTAAGTATAAGATGTCGGGATCTCATGTCTCCCGGGCTTTAAAATAGATTGTCGGGGCCTCATATCTCCCAGACATAGGAATGGTCGAGGTGCGAAGCCCTGAGCAGGTTTGAGAACCCTGGGCATATAAATAACCAAGGTGCGGAGCCTTGGGCCGGGGAGCATATCCCGGGACTTGAGAATGGTCGAGCTGTGGAGCCCCGAGCTAGGTTTTAGAACCCTAGCCTTATAAATAACCAAGGTGCGGAGCCTTGAGCCGGGGAGCATGTCCCGGGACTTGGGAATGGTCGAGGTGCGGAGCCCCGAGCCAGCATTGAGAACCCTGGGCTTATAAATAACCAAGGTGCGGAGCCTTGGGCCGGGGAGCATGTCCCGGGACTTGGGAATGATCGAGGTGCGGAGCCCCGAGCCAGGTTTGAGAACCCTGGGCTTATAAATAACCAAGGTTCGGAGCCTTGGGCCGGGGAACATGTCCCGGGACTTGGGAATGGTCGAGGTGCGGAACCCCGAGCCAGGTTTGAAAACTCTGGGCTTATAAATAACCAATGTGCGGAGCCTTGGGCCAGGGAGAATGTCTCGGGACTTGGGAATGGTCAAGGTGCGGAGCCCCGAGCCAGGTTTGAGAACCCTGGGCTTATAATAACCAAGGTGCGATGCCTTGGGCCGAAGAGCATGTCCCGGGACTTGGGAATGGTCGAGATGCGGAGCCCTGAGCCGGGTTTGAGAACCCTGGGCTTATAAATAACCAAGGAGCCTTAGGTCTTGGAGTGGTCGAGGTACGGAGCCCCGAGCCAAGGAACGGAGCCCTGGACTTTAAATATGGTGCCGGGGCCTCATATCTCCCGGACTTTAAATATGATGCCGGGGCCTTGTGTCTCCCGGACTCAAGATAATGAGCCGAGGCCTCGTATCTCCCGGACTTTAAATAAGGTGCCGGGGCCTCGTGTCTCCCGGACTTTAAATAGGATGTCGAGGCCTCATACCTCCCGGGCTTTTAAATTTTTGGCTTCCTCATGCTATATTAGTTTTATTAAATATCAAATCAGTAACCTGGAAATATTGAATCCGAATTCATTTTCGGTAGAGTGAACTTCTCTGGTTGAGCTAAATTAGGTGACTAATATAGCTGTATGCTACTGAGTGCATAACAAATACTCTTCATGCCAATACGGGATAGCTGCTGAGCTTTGAGCCCGTATGAAATCCACATATAAGATCTGAGTGCCGAGCTGGTCGGACTTACTTTTGAATGGAAACCATATCTACGTCTTGAGCTCAAGTTCCCACAGACGGCGCCAATGATGCGATCCTGGTAAAATGGATGAGTAGGGTCGGGTGCTTCACCGGGTTGAATCAATAATGTTGTTCAGGAAAATGAGTAAGATAGATGGCTTCGATCATGACCTGCAAACAATGAAAGGAACTCGTGAATGGGCGCCGGAGGGGTGTCCGGCGTGGCCACTCCGATGCTTAAGTCAGCAGGTTGAAGATGATAACCAGTGTAGCTTAGATAAAAGTAAAGGCTACTGATGTAAATATGTGTATTAACATATTTGTTGGTGAATGAATTATTCTCCAGAACTAGAGAAGAGAAGAAGAGGAAACCGAAGTCCCTCAAATGAATTACATACCTGCTATTTATAGGAGAAAAAGTAATAGGTACCTTGTTTTCAGTACCTTCTTGTCACTTCCTGTCACGCCACCCTACTTTTCTATTAAGTCACATCAATAGGATTCTGTGAGGTGCGCTTCTCGAGACAAGATCTTATCTTCTGAACCACTCGAGTGCGGAACTTTTATCGAGGTGTCCGGGTAGAATGCCTCCCGGGAGATTTATACAAGAGCCCGGGCGTCTGGTTGCTCGGGGAGTAGAGCATGGGCTTGCACCTGCCCGGCTCCAGAAGAATCAATCTGCAGATTCACTCGGATTTGGGAATCCATTTGATATTCGGGTCATGGATGATCCGGGCTCTTATGGGGATATCATCATATATATTAGAATTAAATGTGCGAAATGACAGTTTTGAAATTAAGAAAATAGTTTCACCAAAAGTTGTTATTATCGAACCATCTTGCCTTATTGATAATATATATATTGGAAATCTTATATTTATCTTTTTCGACAAATCACGAAAGTGATTTAATTAACACCATCAATATATCTAATTGAGTATATGTGTGTGTGTCTCTCTCTCTCCACACACACACACACACACACACATATATATATATATAGTGTGTGTGGGGAGATAGTGAAGCATCTTTAAAGATCAAAATTGAAACACGATTTTGAAGAACGTGCCATGTGACGACCCTTCATTTCAAGCCATCGATTCTCAATTGTTTATCGTCTCAAGGTTTTGTCTACTGCTTGGGAGGTCACATGAAGGCTGACTGACTGACCATCGAGGCCGGTTTCTTTCCTATTTTTATTCTATCTTTCTCTACGTATATAATATATTTAGAAACATTTTGAATTATTGGATTAGTATAATAAAATATAAGCAAATATAACATTTTCCCTAGCTCTTATAAAAGAGAAACTCATTTTTTTTTATTTTTTTGAAATAACAACTCATTTTTTATACAATGGAAAAATTATTTGTTTGTTCGTATAATTTTCTCACACATATCAATTATTTAGTAAATATTATTAATATTATAGTATTTTAAAGAATTAAAAAAAATCTATCGTTTAATTTTTTTTCGAGTAGCTGCTTGTGGTCTCGTATGGTTTCATGCATTCTTAGATGTCAATAGCTTTTTTTAATTCCGAGAGACAAGGATATACTGAGTATAATAATATTATTTTTAATTGATTAAATTTCAGCTATAATTTGTATATCACAAAATCACAATCTTGTTAATCTATTAGAAGAACCAATTTGTATATCACAAAATCACAATCTTATAATTAATTTGGTGCGCACCGAAAACTAGCTGGGTGCAGGTTCTCATGTCATAAAAAAATACAAATTCAGACATATTTTATGATAAAACTCCAATTACTAGTTAATAATTTCTAAGATTTATGCATTTTTTTCCTTAAATTCTGTATGTTTATGTGTTGTTTAATATACTGATTAACTTGATACAAATAAAACAACAGTAAAAAATAAGTATAATTTTTCGCGCTTAATCTCGTATTAAACCCAATTAAACTTATAAATATTGAAACTTTACATTGGCGTTTTGTCATACTTGATGACATGTACGTATAAGTTAATTAATCTGTAAAGTTACATATGAAATTAATTTTGCAGCTAATATTATAATCTGTGTCGATATTTCACCATAACAATTAATTCTAACCATTCTGTGTTCCGATATTACTTAAAAAATAAGTAAAACTTTCTATTTCATTAATAGTAGAGGAGTAAACCAATACCCAAAGACCAAACATTCGTCGTACTTGCCACACATGACTTATAGTTTATCTGATAATAAAATCTCATACAAATTCGAAACGATATTTCATATTTCATAATCGAGACTCAGTTGTAACAAACGAATCCCGCTCCAAAATAATATATATATGTATACTACTTTTTTTAAAAAATGCTGTCGCAGAAAACCTACAGCTCATCATATAATGGGAATTGGGATCTAGACATTTAGTACGTCTTCACATGCATGCGGAGGCAGCTCCCTATATGTCCATGTAACAACCATTAACCATCACATAATATTTTTCTCCAGAAGACTAATTACACAAGAAATATCGAAATTTTCTGGTGTGTACATATATTTTTGGTTAAAGAAAACTACACGCATCATTAAATCATGAGTGTGAGCTTGCATCCAAATTACGAATTGTGGATTATGTAACGAATATTAAATAGCACAAGTGTAGCGATTAATTTAATTTTTAAACTGCCAAAACTTGTGTGAGACGGTCTCACAGGTCGTATTTTGTGAGACGAATATCTTATTTGGTTCATCCATGAAAAGTATTACTTTTTATTGTGAATATCAGTAGGGTTGACATGTCTCATAGATAAATATTCGTGAGACCATCTCACAAAAGACATACTCTTAATTAAAATTTGAAAACTGTTTAGGCTCCCATTGTGTCATTATTGTTCTTATTAGTTGAATTAATCTATGTTTATTAATCCCAACTTTCGCTATCTACTTATTATTTTCGTACGATAAAAAGTATTAGTCTTGTCTAAGCTCCAAATTAGAAGTCATAATCATTGTCTCCTATCTTTCCTTAATACCAGGGATTTGCATCACTGATTAACCCTTATTTTAACGACATCTTTAGTGTAAAGGAAACATTGAAATTTTATACTCTTTGTATTTATATTAAGAATAATGTACTTGGATTAAGTAATACCTTCTGCCAGAATGGGGAACCAAAAGTTGAAGGGTTTGAATAGGAAAAATAAGAGTTCGGTGTACTGGGCACGAGGGTACAAGTCCAACCACGTAACATAGCCTGTGTTCCGGAATGGGCTTGATGGACAAAGCTGGTGAGGCGATTTGTGGGATTGTCGACCCATTGCAAAACAATTATTGGTAATGACGTACGCACCACCACTTCAGTTCAATGGTAGAGTCAAAAATATATAAATCATAAAAATTTATAAAATAATTTATACCAAAAAAATGTGTTCATTAAAAACATAAAATCGATGAGGTGCAGCTCATGTATGTGTGATGCATGTCACTCCGACTATACCACTACTAAGGGTTTTTTTAAAAAAAATAATTTAATTTTTAAAAATTAGTTCAAAAATAATTTTTTTAAAAAAACATTTCAACATTACCTCAATCCGCGCTTACGAAGCGCGGACCAGCTCCACGTAGGAGCGTCCACGCTTTGTGGACGCTGGTCCATGTGTACAAAGTCCGTGCTTCGTAAGCACGGACTCTGTATATTATATTATTTTTTTTAAAAAAAATTCGTCCTTTCATATTCTTCCCTTTATTATCTACATTCATTGCAATGCCTGAGCATTTCACGTGCCTGACCATTTCACGTGAAAGTGTAAGATCTGAAAATTCACGTGAACTTCAATAATTCAAATATGAATAGTATTCATATTCTTCTCTTATATAATTCATGAAAAATTGAAGGAATGAGTTATAAATTTTCTCCTAAATTTTCTCTCAATTCTCATTGGCAAAATGTCTAACATCGACGTACTCTTATATTTTGGTGGTCATGTAGTTAGCGATAATGGATCTGTTGAATATAACATTCCATTTGTTAGACCGATACGAGTATTATGATCTATTAATTTGATGGAGTTAGTTGAAGTTGTGCATAAAATGTTAGCAATCGATTCATCGAAATTTTCTCTAAAGATATCAACAAAGTATTCATTCATGGAGAGAGCATCTTGGCATGAAATTCAAGTCAATCTCGTTGATGACGATGCTTTACAGTTTATAATGCAATGTGACAATATGCATATTTTGCATCTGTACGTGGAAACAAATTCAATTGAGCATCATGTTGGATCTGATGATCCTGAATCCTACGTTCCACATGCATCCAATTCAGGTTTCTATAACCATCCTGAAACGTCTACATATGGTGGTTTTTAGGAGCAAGAATCTTATGTTCCACAGGTTACTGAAGGACTCGATAATATGAGTTTCGATGATGTAAGTGGTCTTGAGATCAATATATAAATGTCTCGTCGGAACAAAATAATGCGCCATATTGGCTGAATCCAACATTAGATACGAGTTCTCGTTGTCCGGATCAGGCCAATAATGATGATATTTGGAGGACTGATTCTGAACCCGATATGTCATACAACGAGTTTGAAGAAAAAGAAGTGAATGTTGATGATGAAGTGAATAATTTTACGAATCCTGATGAGGGGACATCATTTCGACAACCACCACGTGACACATTACAGAGGCAGATCGTACCATTTCTTTCAAACACTTCTGAAATGCCATCATTTTTCAATAAATTTTTTGGGGAAGAGCCTCCTGATTCTGTCGATGTTCCTTGTGGAGTGCAATCAAGCTATTACAATCCAGATTGAGGTGAATTATGCGTTAATATGTTATTTAAAGATAAGAAGGATCTTATTGCATTTGTGAAGGATTATTCAGTCAGAGTTGTCAGGCGTGAGTACAGTGTCATGGATAGCACACGTAGTTTGTGGAAGTTACGTTGCAAAAATAATTCTTCTACGGTCATTTGTCGATAGGGACTTCGCGCTTCTTTGAAGGCCAAGACTGGTTATTGGAAAATAACCAAATATGGCGGGCCTCACACATGTATATCTATCTCTGTTGGTATAGACCATAAGAATTTGAACAGTGATATGGTGGCACATACGCTGTTGGGAGTTGTTCGTTGTGATCCTTCGTACGAGATTAAGTATATCATCGAAAATGTGAAAGATAAATATGGATATCAAATCTCGTACACTGAAGGCATGGTGAAGTTTGAAACGTGCTATGGAAATTGCTTATGGTACATGGGAGAGCTCCGTTACATTGCTTTCAAAATATATGTGTGCTTTGTCAAAATATAATCCGGGAACAGCTGTGGAGTGGAATCATCTCAGAGCCAACACTGAAATTTGTAAGACACTGAACTATATTTTTTGGCATTCAGGCCGTGTGTTGATGGGTTTCGACATTGTCGGAAAATAATTAGTGTTGATGATACACACTTGTATACCAAATACAAGCACAAAATGTTGATTGGTATAACTCTGGATGCGAACAATCAGGTTCTACGGCTAGCATTTGCTATTGTGGACGAAGAAACAACAGATTCCTGGAAATGGTTATTGGAGAACCTTGGGAGACATGTTGTTTGTGGTGAAAATGGTGTGTGTCTTATTTCTGATAGGCATAAGGGATTCATGCGAGCAGCTGAAGATCTACCATATTTTCAACCTCCTTACGGTGTGCATCGTTTTTGTTTGAGACATTTGTGTTCAAACTTTAACGCTAAATTCAAAGACGTGCATTTGAAATATTTATGCTGGTCGGCAGGCACACAAAATCAAATCTGTAAGTTTGAAGCAATAATGGAGGCAATCAAGCAAAAAAACATTTTGGCGCACCGATATTTGGCTGGAATTGCTAAAGAAAGATGGAGTTTGTCTCATGACGGTGGTTGGCATCGTGGGGTGATGACAACCAGTATGTCGGAATGTTTAAACAGTGTGTTGAAAGGTGCTAGTAGACTTCCTATATCTGCAATAGCACACTTGACACTTCTGCGGTGCGTACAATATTTCATTGAACGTGTGACAAAAGGTGGTCGTATGGTTCAGGAAAATCAGATGTGGTCAGATTATGCATGTCGGAAGTATGAGAAATGGGCGAGAAAATCTAGTGAACATCGTGTTTCCAAATAGGATGTACGTGAGCAAACTGCTTCTGTTGCAACGGTAGGAAGACCAAGTCGTGGCCAACATAGCAGGTCGTCAAGTTATCAATGAGTGATTGTTCATGTGGTAAATGGACGATTTTTGGCATCCCATGTTCTCATGCTATTTGCACAGCTAAGTGGCACTCCTTGGATCCCACGACACTTGTGCAGCCCTGGTATAACATATCTGAGTACTTAGCAACGTACGAGGGTAGATTTCAACCTCTTGCAGATGAGCGATACTGGGATCCTCCAGCTTTCGAGTTGCGCCACAACCCGGTTAGACATGAAAGAAGAAGAGTTGGTAGAAACAGAACAACTCGAATTAGAAATGAGATGGACACACCAGGTTTAAGAGAGAGACAACAACGCTGAAGCTTTATTTTAATTTATATTAACGTCTGATTTTTAAGCAACTTATTTGTTAATAAAAAATAGAGTAGAAAAAACTATCCAGCGTGTTGATCTACAAATTTTTTTTTGATGCCTGGCGCCTAGGCGCTACAATGAAAGCGCCTCGGCGCCAAATTTGCGCAAATCTGGCGCCTAGGCGCTTTCATTGTAGCGTCTCGGCGCCAGAGTTGCGCAAATCTGGCGCCGAGACGCTTACATGTTAGCGCCGAGGCGCCAGGCAACCGAAGCACTAGCGCCGCGGCACTAACTAATAAATATATATAAAAAAACCCTCCCCCAACACTCATTCCTCCTCCTTAACAGTCATCAAATCCTCCCACTTTCTCCTCCCACTAAAAAGCAATCAAATTCAACAAGTCTCCACCGGTCGAAGTGAAATACAATTTCGGTTCTAACAAAAGGTAAAATTATTCGTGTTATGAATCATTCGTCAATTTCATGTCAACTTTTCAATTAATAATGTTATAGAGTTTGTGCATATAACGTGTTCGATATAATGCTTCAATGAGGTAGTAGTTATTGATAGGTGCATATAACGTGTTCGATATAATGTCAACTTTGCTACGTTTTCGTTGGTGACAAGTTGTAGGTTAACAGCGTGATTTCAAACAAGCCACCGAGGAAGAAAAACAAGCAAGTTGATTCTGGGGATGGTCAGTCGTCACATGCTGGTTTTGATAGACGTCGATTTTGGGATGCAGTTGCAGCTGAAAATTATACTAAATTACAAGAGAAAAACATGTAACGAGAAAGAGGGATGGATCAGAGCGTCCAGGGTTGTGACACATTAAATATGGCTAAGCATTTGCATTGGGCAGAGTTTGTGAAACCACCAGCAGATGCTGTGATGTCAGTTGCCCGGGAATTCTGTGCTAACTTGATGGTTAGGCATGAGGACTATCACGTGAGAGTAAGAGGGCAGATGGTTGCCTTTGACAGCAGAACTATTAACTCGTTGTACTCCATGCCTGACTACGAAAATGACGATTACACGAGATTTATGAGACAGCCATATCCCTATGATACGATAATCAACACGCTTTGTGACCCGGGCACGGTTTGGAAGCTAAATAATCAGCGAGCTCCGGTCACATTTCCTGCGACATGCATGGGTAGAGAGGCATATAACTAGTACCATTTTGTCGCAGCGCGGTTGATGCCATCTGGGAATGTTTCTGATGTCACAAAAACGAAAGCAGCATTGGTGTATTGCATCATCACCGAGAAGAAAGTGGATGCAAGTCAGGTGATTATGAATTCGATTCTGCAGGCGGCACGGGGCACATCCACAGTTAGCATGCCACATTCTTCGACCATCACGGAGCTCTGCCGCCTAGCTGGGGTTATATGGGATGATAGTGAGCCAGTCTTGCACAAGAAAGGCGATATTTTAATTTATGGAAAGATCCCGAGAGATAAAAGACGGAGGCAGATTGAGAGTGGTCCGGGCGAGGGTTCAGGTAGTCGAGCACAGCCACAGCCCGCCAAACAGGCATGACACGTAGAACAGGCACGTGCAGATAGGGGACAGACCGCACACCAGAGTCTTGATGACCTAGAGCGCATGACAGTGGCAGATAAGTCGCGAGCAGTGGCAGATGACACGCGAGCAGTGGGATTACGTGCATGATTTTAATCGTGTGCTTGCGCAGCGCTTCCCTGCGACTAGCGCCTCAGAAGAGCCATATCCACCCCCAGCATTTTCACATCGACCCGTCGAAGATGATTTTGAGTATGATGAGGATGAAGAGGTTGAGCTGTCAGGCGAGGACAGCGAGTCCTGATGCCTTTTTCTGATTTGGCATCTTAGCCTTTCGTTTCTGTAATTTAATGTTTTGCTATGTCAAAATTTTCAAACATTTGTAATTTCAAACTTTCGTTTACAGTTAGTTATGAAATAATATGATGGATCACATGTTTTTTATGACACAATGAGTTGAGGTGTATGTTTTTATTATTGAATTTCGTTATAGTTTAACTATGTTTCTTTGTTTTGCTATATCTCAATCGATGGAAACAAATTGTATAGATAATACAATTTAGACTATGCAACATTGCAAACTGTACAACAATACAAATTTTAGAATTACAGTTAAGTAGAAGAATCATCGTCATAATTAAAATGATACAAATGACTCTCCGTTCCATAATCAGGTGGATTGCGCCTTCTTGTCCCTCTACGCAATCCTACATTTTCAGGATTTTCCTCATTTGAATAACCTGGATAAGTGATAGGTGAAATAACATTCCTCTATGGTCGAGTGTCATGCACAATATGCTGAGGTCCAACATTAAGCAAGTTCGTAAAACTTTGTGTGTTCGACCAATAAGGAGTCTGAAAGCCCGACTAACCAAACGAACGAAAGTCAGCAAACCCTGAATCACTGAAAAAACCAGGTTGAGTAGTAGAGGGTCCTGTAATATTCAATTCAGCTGACATAACAATAGTAGAGGCTCCTGCAAACCCACTTGGTTGCCTAACAATGTCACTTCTCCATCCTAATGATGACTGATGCGAAAACGGAGAAGGCGTACTGAAATTTTGTTGAACATTAATTATTCCAACAAAAGTATTGTACGGATGTGGTTGAAAACCAACGACAATAACTGCAGGTGATATGATGCGCACAGTTATTCGATTGTACCATTGGAAGTAGTCTTCGTCAGTTTGCATTGATCGCCCGTGTCGCACCCCTTTAGAAACATATCTCAGCCTATTATTCCACAACTTAATTGAATTACTGTGAAAATCTCTCCAATTGGTGTTTCGGTGTCCTATTCTCGTGATATTATGCATATCGTTATTGTCGACGGCAGACCCTGGAATTGATTTTCGTCTTCGAAATTGTCGCATGACCCGATTAGGACGATGCATCTCCAAGATGTAAATGCATATAAGGGGACAAACACATCGCCATATTTTGTTGTCGTATGAATCAATAATCGTCTTCACATCTATGTCATTCTTCTGGTAAACGATCCAATTAAACTGTAAAAAATAAATATGTTCAAATTAAATATTCAATTAATCAAAAAAAAATAGTCTTCATTTAATCATTATTAAATATTAAAATTCTATAATACCTCATTATGATTCATACGATCTGAGAATCCCTTATAATTCTTACATCATGTGTTGGCGAATGTGTGTAGCTAAATCCAAATTTCACCTACAATTATAAAAAAAAGATTTACATGTCAAGAAAATATGCAAGATATATATGATATTACCACATTAATTTGTAAATATTATCGTGCACCATATGGAGAAACTGGAATAAAAGCATCCGTATCAATAGGAGGTACAACTAATGTTAACCCATCTCGATCGGGGTTAACACATTTAATCTTGCTCCATGCCCATATCTGCTTACAATAAAAAGAATTGTTCAACAAATTTAACAAAAAAATTGTGTTAAATAATCACACTACATTAATGATACCTGCAGGATATATAAAGGTCCAGCCATTGTAGTCTTCTCTATACGTGACACGTTACACAACTCACGGTATAGAAATGCTAAAACTGCACTACCCCAAATATAAGACATCACGTTATCAACATCTCGTAGCAGTTGCAAAAAAATTAGTCTAGCAGACCCTCCTTTATAGTCAAGAAACATTATTCCTCCAATAATCATTAATGCAACACAACGGGTAAATTTCACAACATCTACTTCTGAAGTATCATAATTTACAAGGTTAGAAATGCAATGATCGTATAGTGCTGTCATAGAAGGATGACCACCTTTCAAATGTTTTGATGCTGGCAAAAATCCCAACATATCCAAACATATGTGTTGCCATTCCTCAACTTTATGTGACACATCTACTCCAGTTACTGCTTCACCATCAATTGTTAAACTCCAAATTATTGAAACATCTTGTAACGTGACTCTTGCTTCACCACATGTCAAATGAAACGTGTGTGTCTTGCGTCGCAAACATTCAACAAGCGCAGTAATCAAATGATTATCATAAACATGTGAGCCACATTCTAAAACTCCATAAAAATCCATATGATTTAAATATGCCAGTACACGACTGTGTCAGTAATTATCAGTATATAACTTCCAAATCAAATTGTCTGACCTCTTCACTTTGACAATATCATAAATGGTTAAGGAAGAAACTGTTGATGACATATGTGTCGCTTGTAAATAGAGGACACTGGGATCTTCTGGATTTCGATTATCTGACATTCTGAACTATGTTGTAAATCTTCTCAACTTCATCTCAAAAGAACTTTCGTCTGCAAAAATTTTCGGTGAGGAAGGTGAGGGAAGGAGAAAGTAAGATATGCGAAATTAATAGGGGAAAGAAAAGAGGAGGAAAGAAAAGGAGGAAAGAAGAAGGAATCGAGTCGGTCGAATGGAATAGCGCCATGTGGTGGATCAGACGCTCCAACGTGGACACCGTCTGCGCTTTGTAAGCGCGGACGGTGCTCACGTGGATAACCGTCCACGTTTCGTAAGCGCAGATTGAGATATTGTTGAAATGTTTTTTTTTAAAATTATTTTTTAATTAATTTTTAAAAATTAAATTAATTAAAAAAAAAACCCCACTACTAAATGTGTAAAAAAGTTTCTGGAATGGATGAAAAATAACAAAAAATATAGTGTAAATAACAACACTATATATATCATGTTTCAATTTCGTTCTCGTTTTTGGTTTATTAGTTGTAGAAACCGGAACATAACTATAAGTCCTCGTTTTTAAAAATAAGAAACCAACACCTAGAGCGAAATCAAAATTGTGGAGCTAAAGTTGGAATCATAAACTATTCATATGTATAAGAACATGGAAATTCAACTCTTTATTTTTTATATATATAAAAAGTCATTTTTACAGTATTTTATGATATAATTGTTTAATAAACAAATTAATCTTATTAGCATCAAAATTTTATAATAGTAATAATAATTTTTAAAGTCTCTCGCTCGTTCAAGATTTCAAATAGACCTTGAAGGGAAATAATATTTCCGAAATTATTTGAGCTAATTCCTTAGATTTAAATTATTTCCCTAAAATTATCTTTTTCTTGTTAAGTTGATTTCATATACTAACTTGTGAGATTTTGTCTTTCTAGATAATGAGATAATTATACAAATATATTCTAGATTTGCTATTTATGATGATTATTTTAATAAGATATTGTATCAATGTTTAAATAGAGTTTATTTCTAATTAAACTTTTACATTTCTTATGAAATAAATTTCCTTGTGGAGATAAAAGTCTACATCTATAAATAAGATATCAAGGACATCATTGAAGCTCTCTTCTCCAGGCTTCTTCTCACTCGATCATACATACAAACACGCACTTGTGCACGTCATGAATATCAGAGAAATAAGTCATCAAGGATCATGCTGTTTTGAAGAGTGGTGATCGCGTGTTTTCTTGAATGTTGGGGACATTTGTAGACAACATACCTAACGAAGTTGGCTGAAGATCGTTTTCGTGGCTCCTCTTTTGGCATCACGTTTTTTTGCTTTCTTAGTTGATGTTTTATTATTGTTGGTTGTTTTAGAAAGCTTTTATTTTCTCAACGTGTTGAGTAAATTGATTTTAGTTTTAATCACTAGTGATAGGTTTTTGTAAACGGTTTTGTAACGAACAAAACTTTTTACTAATTAAAATTTTCGTAAAAATTAAAAATTTTCATAAATGAATCGTGAACCTTCAAAACTCGATAAAATAACCTGTTCATCTCAAAGTAGTTGCACAAAAGATCTCAAAGTAAAGTTTGCCAAAAATATTCGTTTAAAATCTCATAACCAGTAACACAAATCAGAGTATTTTTGAACATTCATAAAAAACTAAAACCTGGTCGGTCCTCGGGTCTAGCCTCCTGCTCAGTCCAAGCCGGCTCCTTGGTCCCCACCTCTCGTCTCCTCAAATGCATCCTCACCTGCATCGATTAACCTTAATGAATCTAAAGACTCAACACGTATAAACTGGAAGTAACAAGTAGTACGTAATAAAATCACATGCATATTTAAAATAGAGCGTACATATATGAAACTTGTACTTGCATACTTAAGGGCTTGAACATACATACATACATAGAGGTGCCATAACGTGAAACTTTTCTTAAACATGCTTGCATACTTGTACATACTTGAACATACATAACTTCATCATTTTGCGTAGAGGCATGTTTCAAAGCAAGTGACCCATACATAATACGTCTGATCAGACTAAACCACAGTACTAGACTGACAGGGAAGATCCACTGCCACATACATGAGATCCCCGTTCATGCTTTAACGCTTTCCAATCCTGATCTAAACCCGTTCATGCTTTAACGGGGTGGAGAGGTCCTCGGCCACGTTCACCGATTTCAAAACCCATTCATAAATTGGCCACAAGACATTTAGCATACCTCAAAACTTAAAAGTATTTTCTTTGCACGTCGAACATACTTACTTGGTGTTGAGAGATTCGTTGGATCTCACTAGGGGCCGCTGCTGCACATACTAATATGAGTTTCAATAGTTATCTTGCATAGCTTAGATGCATAGTCATGCTCACACCCAAAAAGGACAATTTTCTTATGACATTCTAAATCTCTCGGGGCTCGACCTCATTTAATCATCGTACTAAACAATGACATAGAACCCCAAAACAAATCTCAAAGGAAACCTAAATTTTCTCAAACAGGAGGTACACGGACCCCGTGCCCAGGTCCGGGTCTGGGTCCGGGTAGGTACTGTAAAATACGTGTGAAGAAAAGAGAAGGCACGGACCCCGTGTCTAGGTCCGTGTAAGGGTCCGTGTAGACTATGAAAAAAGACACTTCGGAAGGAACAAAAGCACGGACCCCATGTAAGGGTCCGTCTACAGGTCCATGCACCTACTGGAAAAACACACTGAATGAAAAACGAAGACACGGACCCCGTGCCCTGGTCCGTGTGGGAGTCCGTGTACTCACTGTGAACGCAAACCAACGAAATTTCTTATACTTGTGGCTTCCACTCCCTAACTCGGTCATCCCAACCGTGAACCGGCACCTCGGGACACATCCTAGGGCACTAAGCGTGGACTCCAACCTGTGCAATTCATCAAGATTGTCTCCAAACTCAACAAACGACACAAAACGACATAACCCAAATTTTCGACACCGTTTTCTTCCTACGAGTTCTAATGCATTCAAATGCCTATCGACACTAATCGACCCATCAAAGGCAATCCCAACACCATCCTCAACATACCTAAATGCAACAGCGATAACCCGTTAATCCCCAACGAAACCTGCAAAAAGAAATCCTCAAGAACTCATCAATAACATATTTTCAGAAAATGTAGTTTGAGCAGTCCCACGAAAAACATCATATCTCACTCAATTCTTATCGAAATATTTTGAATTTTATATCAAATCGAAGGTATCAAAAAAGTTTTACGTTTTTTACGTAGAAAGTTTTCCTAAAATCTCGACCAAAAAATTGCAGTATTTAAAAGATCAGTAAAAACGAGATTTGAGATCCCAAAAATGGTTTCAAAAGTGATCCAAACATGATTGCTCAAACTTTTACACATCACACATGTATTTTCTCGCATAAAACATCGCAACACATAATATGACTAGATCTGTGAAGGCCCTCGAACTACTTGCTTGAAAATTTTGCGGAAAATTAAAAATTTTCTTTTTTTTTAAAAGAACTTAAATGGCCTCATTCATAAAATCACTGGTGAATCAAGTTCAATATTTCAAAATATTGCAGCGGAAGAAAATCAAAGTTTTGCCAATAACAACGATTTAAAAATATCCAACAACTGATAAAAATTGTTTGCGAAGAAAATAACAACTGCTGCTCTGAGGTCCTCGGGTGCCACTACTGCCGACCCAAGCTGGCTCACTGGTCTCCGCCCTCGGCCCTGGCCTCATCAGTACCTACAACAATCAAGTCTAGTGAGCCTAAAGACTCAGCATGCATAAATCGCAGGTAACGAGTAAAAATCTGAATTTAAAATATGCATGTGATAAAATATCCTGTCCTGAGGCATACTGAAAATAATCTGTACTGAGCAATTATAATACGTGCATAACTGAACTGGAAATCACTGTAAAAATATTTGCTCCTTGGAGCCTGTACTGAAATATCTGGTAAAATTTTCTGTTGAGATTATGTTTTACGCCTGTGGCCACTGCACTAAGCTGAACTGATCGGTAACTGGCTACCGGGGAGGCTGAAACTGATCTGAGCTGGCCGGTCACTGGCGACCGGGTGGTACCATACTGAACTGATCGGTCACTGGCGACCGTATAAAATAACACTCCCACATAGTGAATGAACCACAAGCCATATCGCATAAATCTCAAAAATAATCATTTTCTATTTAATGCACGTAAAATAATTAACTGGCGTAATGAAAATTCCTGTAATTTTACCAACTGGATTGGATTGGATCGTTCCCAGGCTCGCTGCAACCTAACTGTGCCATGAAAAATATGCAATAGCTTAAACTTAACCAACTATGCAATTTACGTTCAAAAGATGCAACTATGACGCCTAATGACTTCGCATTTAATCATGACTCCGAGCCAACTTGAACCGACACTGAACCGACATATAGTCATGATTAAAATACGCTGAAAAATCATAAAATAATGCTCCTAAAATGATAGGGTCGAAATCTAGGTGAAATGGAGGCCAAAACACGAAACGCTCTTTCGAGAGTCAATTTGGCACATTGCACCGTAAATTCTCGTACGACCTCAAAAATGATCCAAATGACGAACGGTCAAAAACATGACCTTCCCAACTCAATGAGGCACTGTCCAGTCCAAGGCCATGGGCTAAAAGCCAACCAAGAACTCAAACGACGCTTCTGAACAGCAGCATACTTGCTGTCAAAAATACAGCAGCTGCGCACTTGTTTTTCCTTGTGTCGTTTTCGAGGCTACCGGCCATTGGGGCGTGAACCACCGACCAGAGACTCTTACCAACATCCCAAGGAATGATTTGAACCATGGCTAAGGGCCCTAGGCCAGCCACGATCCGCATCACACCAAATCTTAACCGAAGGGTCCAACCGAGAGCAACGTGCATGCGTGTGTAGTGTTTATGCTATGATCGATGTCTTGCGTCGTTCCAGTGGCCATTTGATTGACCATGGCACGATCTAGACATCTAGGAGCATGATATGAATCGTGGCTAAGGGCCATAGGCCAACCAAGATCCACACCAAGCCACAAAAGAAACGAACCATATGCTGAAAAATGGAAGGGCCGAATGGGGAAAGGGGCTGTTCTTGTTGATTATTTAAAAACCGATGAGCCATGGACCAAGCCACCAAAAGGGCAACTTAGTCACGTCTTAGACATGCTAGGGAAGTGATCCAACCATGGCTAAAGGCCCTTGGGGCAGCCAAGATCAGATCCACAACCCTTGACACAAAACTGAAATTTCGAATCACATTTCTGCACTTATGGGGAACTTGCTGTCATTCTGAATTTCCAGCAAGCATGGGGCTGGTTTGAATGGACCAACATGGTCCTAATGCATCCTACTACATGTATACAAGCCGCCTTGGGAGCCTGGAGTCGATCCAATACCTGAAACTCACAAACCAAAAGAAATCGTGAAGCTTGCCATGAAGAGCCGAAATTCTGCATGTGTGTTCCCAAAATATTTTGACATGTATCTCGGTTTTTGCTTGCTAAAACATGATCATGTACTGAAAAATAAATGATAATATGACTTGATTGAGGTTTGAAAGAAATCTAGACATGCCTGGTTTCGTTTCGAAAGAAAACGAAAAGAAGAGACGAGACGGCGCGGAGGAGACGGAGTGGCTTGCTTCTCTACCTTTCTTGGCTCTCGATTTTTCTCCCTTTCTCCCTAGCTGTTATTCACGTTTTTTCTACTAAAAAGGGGTCTTATTTTCGGTGGAGGTGGAGGGGGAGTGATGGTTATGAAGGTGAGGAGAAGGGTGCACAAAAATAGGATCTTATCAAGACCAAGTCTTCATGCATTTGAATTTTGAATTTTGAATTGCTATCAAATGATCTCTTGGGTGGTTCTAGACTATAGTGGCCGATTTTATCATGCCAAACAAGGGTTAGGATAGTGGTCTAGTATTAATTAATTAAGGTGGAAAAATAGCTAAAAGAATTAGCATGCTAATCAACCAAGAATGGGTCAAAGGTGAGTTGGCAAGTCCTAGTTTGTTCTTCTAGGGGTGTGGCCGAAAATGCATGATAAATGGTAGGGGGAAATATTGTTATCTAGTCAACTAATAATCCTTGAAAGCCTTACTAATCCTTTAATTAATTTAGTGAGCTAACCCATTAATTTAATAACTTAAATGAGTTCATTTCTTAATCACCTCAATTAATTAAATTAAAATCCTCAACTAACTTAAATAATTCCTTAAACTTCTTTTTAACTTAAATGAACTTACTTGCTAGCTAAATTAACTTCTGGAAATATTTCTCAAATCTTAAATTCTATCTCAAAACTCCAACTCCAGTCCGGCCTCACTGAAATAACTGAAATGCTAAAAATCAAACTGCTGAACTGAAATAATATATAATTAACTTCAAACAAATGCATTTAAAATAATCATGCAATGAAGTCAATTAAATTTAAAAATCTAGAATTATGCATGGCTTATACGTCTACTGATTACGGGTTCTACAATCCTTCCCCCCTTAAATAAATTTCGTCCTCGAAATAAGAACTCACCGAATAACTCAGGGTATCTACTTCTCATCTCCGGCTCAGACTCCCACGTAGCTTCCTCCTCTGAATGGTTGAGCCATTTGACTTTGACTCGCTTAACCAACTTGTTCCGAAGTTTCTTCTCCTGTCTGTCTAGGATCTGCACGGGTCTCTCCTCATAAGATAAGTTCGGAGTAAGCTGCAACGGCTCGAAATTCAGCACATGCGAAGGATTTGCCATATACTTCCTCAGCATGGAAACGTGAAAGACATTGTGTACTCCGGCCAGATTTGGCGGAAGAGCCACACGATACGCTAGCGTCCCAACTCTGTCGAGGATCTCAAACGGTCCAATGAATCTCGGACTGAGCTTCCCTTTCTTGCCAAATCTCATGACACCCTTCATAGGTGCCACTTTCACGAAGACATGATCGCCCACTGCAAACTCTAACTCTCTCCTCCGCTGATCGGCATAACTCTTCTGTCGGCTCTGAGCAGTCCTCATCCTATCACGGATCTTGACTACTACATCTGCTGCCTGCTGAACAATCTCTGGACCCAACTCTGCTCTCTCTCCTACTTCATCCCAATGAACAGGAGATCTACACTTGCGACCATACAGCGCTTCATACGGAGCCATACCTATAGACGACTGGAAACTGTTGTTATAGGTGAACTCTACCAATGGTAAGTTCGACTCCCAACTCCCAGAGAAATCAATGACGCAAGCACGGAGAAGATCCTCTAAGATCTGAATAACTCGCTCCGACTGCCCATCCGTCTGCGGATGGAAAGCTGTGCTAAACAGCAACTTCGTACCCAAAGTCGAATGCAAACTCTTCCAAAACGAGGAAGTGAATCTGGGATCTCTGTCGGATACGATAGAAACTGGAATACCGTGGAGTCGGACTATCTCTCGGATATACAGCTCTGCATACTGAACCATGGTGAAAGTCGTCTTAATAGGCAAGAAGTGCGCTGATTTGGTAAGACGATCTACAATCACCCAGATAGCATTCGATCCTCTGGCTGACCTCGGCAATCCGGTCACAAAGTCCATGGTAATGTTCTCCCACTTCCACTCGGGAATAGGAAGAGGCTTGAGCAAACCTGCTGGTCTCTGATGCTCGGCCTTCACTAACTGGCAAGTCAGGCACTCGGATACAAAACGCCTGATGTCCTTCTTCATTCCTGGCCACCAATACAATAGCTGCAGATCTTTGTACATCTTCGTACTCCCAGGGTGAATGGAGTACGGGGATGTATGGGCCTCTGATAAGATGTCTGCTCGGATAGAATCACTGCTAGGAACCCATATCCTATCTCGGTATCTCACAATACCGTCGCTGACTGAATACAAAACACTGCCCTTAGCTTCATCTCTCTTGTTCCACTGTGCCAACTGCTCATCTGCTGCCTGACCGCTGCGAATACGGTCAATAAGAGAGGACTGGATAGTCAAGGTAGATAAACGAGGAACTCTACCTCGAGGGTAAGTCTCAAGATCAAACCTCTGCATCTCGATCTGAAGAGGTTTCTGCATCGTCAAATGAGCCATCACTGCGACTTTCCTGCTCAAAGCATCCGCAACTACATTAGCTTTACCCGGGTGGTAGCTAATGTCACAATCGTAGTCTTTCACAAGCTCCAACCAACGTCTCTGACGCATGTTCAGCTCCTTCTGCGTAAAGAAATACTTGAGGCTCTTATGGTCGGTAAAGATCTGGCACTTCTCCCCATACAGATAGTGCCTCCAAATCTTCAAAGCAAAAACTACGGCCGCTAACTCCAGATCATGGGTGGGGTAGTTCTTCTCGTGGATTTTCAGCTGTCGAGAAGCATACGCTATCACTCTCCCATGCTGCATCAAAACTGCACCTAAACCAAGCTTCGAAGCATCGGTATAAAGGACAAACTCGCCGGATCCTGACGGTACAGCCAAAACGGGTGCTGAGATAAGAGCTTGCTTCAAGGTATCGAAGCTCTTCTGACACTCCTCGCTCCACACAAACTTTACATTTTTCTTGGTCAGTGCTGTGAGTGGAACGGCAATGGATGAGAATCCCTGAATGAATTTCCTGTAATATCCTGCTAGCCCAAGGAAACTGCGGATCTCGGATGCATTCTGAGGCACAACCCAATCTCTGACTGCTGCAACTTTCGCCGGGTCTACCTCAATGCCACTGCTAGAAACAATGTGGCCCAAGAACGCCACCTTCTCTAACCAGAATTCGCACTTACTGAACTTTGCGAATAGTTTATGTTTCTGCAATGTCTGCAACACTATGGTCAGATGCCTGCTGTGCTCCTCCCGATTCTTGGAGTAGACGAGAATGTCATCTATGAACACTATCACAAACTGGTCGAGGTACGGCTGAAATACGCGATTCATTAGATCCATGAAGATTGCTGGCGCATTCGTCAGACCGAACGGCATCACTAGGAACTCGTAGTGACCATAACGAGTCCTGAAAGCTGTCTTCGAGACATCAGCATCTCTCACCCTCAACTGGTGATAACCGGAACGCAGATCTATCTTGGAGAAAATCGAAGCTCCCTGCAACTGGTCAAACAGATCCTCAATCCTCGGCAGTGGGTATTTATTCTTCACTGTAACCCTGTTCAACTCCCGGTAGTCAATGCAAAGCCTCATCGAGCCATCCTTCTTTTTCACGAATAAGACCGGCGCGCCCCATGGAGAAAAGCTCGGGCGAATGAACTCCTTGTCAAGAAGTTCCTGAATCTGCTTCTTAAGCTCTGCCATCTCTGTCGGTGCTAGACGGTACGGTGCTTTGGATATCGGAGCCGTTCCTGGCATAAGCTCAACGGAAAACTCCACCTCTCTCTCTGGTGGCATACCAGAGACGTCTTCGGGAAAAAACGTCTAAGAAATCTCTAACAATCGGAACATCTGAGGCTGACTGGCTGGGTTCCTCGGGGACAGATAAAAAGGTTGCTAGAAATGCCCGACACCCTCTATGCATGAGCTTCCTAGCCTGAACATAAGGAATAATGCGCGGTAAAGGAAAGTACCTGTCCGGCTCAAATAAGAACTGCTCCATTCCAGGCGGTCGGACAAGAACGGATCTCCGCTGGAAGTCTATCAACACTCTGTTCCTCAATAGCCAGTCCATCCCTAGGATGATGTCAAATTCCGGCATCGGTAGCACAATCAGATCCGCATAAACAAGATTACCGTGCAACTCAAGGTCTATATCTCGGATAACATTGGTAGCTGCCATCTCCTCGCCTGACGGCAACACTACTGAAAAGGCTGTATCTAGCCCAATGGTCTGGATCTTGAGAAAGTTTGCAAAGACCTCCGAAATAAACGAGTGAGTGGCCCCTGAATCTATCAAGGCCTTGGTAGCGGAACCAGATATAAAAATTCTCCCTGAAAGAGCGGAGCTCTAAGTTGAATCCCACTACAAGATCTAAACTTATAGACATGCAAAGGTCTAGGTTCCTCTAGCTTAATTTCCCCGAAATAAATCTGAGTAGAGCATGCAATCCTATAACAGTTCTAAGTTCAAAATCTAAATCCCGATTCCCAAAACGCGGAAATTCGAAGAATAACTTAAAGTTTAAAGGTACCTGTCAACAACATAGTCTCCGGGTTGGCTTCCGCGGCATGGAGAGCAAAGACTCTGCCTTGGGTAGGCAGATTCCTCTGAGGGCACTGCAGCAACATGTGGTCTGGACTGCCACACTTAAAACACTTTCCTGAGCCAGCCATACATGCTCCAGGATGGCGACGTGAGCACCTGGGACAGACTGGGTGCTCCTGAGTCCTCGGGGCTGGGCGTCCCCGCTGCTGCTGCTGCTGCTGCTGCTGGCCTCTGTTCCTGGGCGGTCCATGAAAAGACCTCTTATTGTGCTGCTGATGCTGAAGAGGAGGAGGGCGGTGCGGTGCCTGGACTGGGCGCTTGCCCTGGCGATCCCTCTCGATATCCCGCAGATCCTGCTCTGCGGCTAAGGCCTTGGAGACGGCAACCTCATAAGTAGCAGGGTCAGATACCCTAACATCCCGGCGCAAGATCGGCCGTAAACCCACCAGGAAGTGCATCAGCTTGGCTCTGGCATCATTCGCTATCAGGGGCACAAAGTGACAGCCCCTCTCGAACTTACGGATAAACTCCGTAACCGACATATCCCCCTGTCTCAGGCTCATGAACTCGGTGGTCAGCCTGGTGCGAACCTCCTCAGGAAAATACTTGGAGTAGAAAACCTCCGTAAAACGGGTCCAAGAAAGTGTAGCCAATGTAAGGGCTACCGAAGCTCCTTCCCACCATAAGCGGGCGTCTCCATTGAACAGGTAGGTGGCACATCGGACTCGGTCCGCGTCTCCCAGCTCCATAAAATCGAAGATAACCTCGAGGGATTTGATCCATCCCTCGGCAACCATGGGGTCTGATGCCCCAGAGAATTCCTTCGGGCGCATCTTCATGAATCGCTCATACACTGCCTCGGGCCCTGTCGGCCTGGCTGCGGCTGCGGCTACGGCTGCGGCATTGCCCCCCGCAAACTGTGCGAAGAACTGTGCCATCCCAGCTAACATCTGGGCACTCATGTCCGGTGGTGGCGGTGGAGGGGGTGGTAGGTCTCCCTCCGGTCTATGCTCCTCTCTGTCCTCTCGGCGAGGCTCCACCTCTCTGTTGCGCTCTAAAATGCGTCTAGGGGGCATACTGTTCCAACATAACCCATACGTAACTAACATGCATAATTCCATAATTTATTTTAAATGAACTCTGAAATACTGAAAATCTGGAAGCATGCTGACAAAATAATTCATGCTATAACTGAAATGCTGAACAAAATGCTGAACTGAAAAACTTACAGACCAAAGGCGTGGCTTCGTGAGCTTCTCGCGGTCAGTAGTAGTGAAACCCTATACAGAACCACCGCTCTGATACCAACTGTGAAGGCCCTCGAACTACTTGCTTGAAAATTTTGCGGAAAATTAAAAATTTTCTTTTTTTTTAAAAGAACTTAAATGGCCTCATTCATAAAATCACTGGTGAATCAAGTTCAATATTTCAAAATATTGCAGCGGAAGAAAATCAAAGTTTTGCCAATAACAACGATTTAAAAATATCCAACAACTGATAAAAATTGTTTGCGAAGAAAATAACAACTGCTGCTCTGAGGTCCTCGGGTGCCACTACTGCCGACCCAAGCTGGCTCACTGGTCTCCGCCCTCGGCCCTGGCCTCATCAGTACCTACAACAATCAAGTCTAGTGAGCCTAAAGACTCAGCATGCATAAATCGCAGGTAACGAGTAAAAATCTGAATTTAAAATATGCATGTGATAAAATATCCTGTCCTGAGGCATACTGAAAATAATCTGTACTGAGCAATTATAATACGTGCATAACTGAACTGGAAATCACTGTAAAAATATTTGCTCCTTGGAGCCTGTACTGAAATATCTGGTAAAATTTTCTGTTGAGATTATGTTTTACGCCTGTGGCCACTGCACTAAGCTGAACTGATCGGTAACTGGCTACCGGGGAGGCTGAAACTGATCTGAGCTGGCCGGTCACTGGCGACCGGGTGGTACCATACTGAACTGATCGGTCACTGGCGACCGTATAAAATAACACTCCCACATAGTGAATGAACCACAAGCCATATCGCATAAATCTCAAAAATAATCATTTTCTATTTAATGCACGTAAAATAATTAACTGGCGTAATGAAAATTCCTGTAATTTTACCAACTGGATTGGATTGGATCGTTCCCAGGCTCGCTGCAACCTAACTGTGCCATGAAAAATATGCAATAGCTTAAACTTAACCAACTATGCAATTTACGTTCAAAAGATGCAACTATGACGCCTAATGACTTCGCATTTAATCATGACTCCGAGCCAACTTGAACCGACACTGAACCGACATATAGTCATGATTAAAATACGCTGAAAAATCATAAAATAATGCTCCTAAAATGATAGGGTCGAAATCTAGGTGAAATGGAGGCCAAAACACGAAACGCTCTTTCGAGAGTCAATTTGGCACATTGCACCGTAAATTCTCGTACGACCTCAAAAATGATCCAAATGACGAACGGTCAAAAACATGACCTTCCCAACTCAATGAGGCACTGTCCAGTCCAAGGCCATGGGCTAAAAGCCAACCAAGAACTCAAACGACGCTTCTGAACAGCAGCATACTTGCTGTCAAAAATACAGCAGCTGCGCACTTGTTTTTCCTTGTGTCGTTTTCGAGGCTACCGGCCATTGGGGCGTGAACCACCGACCAGAGACTCTTACCAACATCCCAAGGAATGATTTGAACCATGGCTAAGGGCCCTAGGCCAGCCACGATCCGCATCACACCAAATCTTAACCGAAGGGTCCAACCGAGAGCAACGTGCATGCGTGTGTAGTGTTTATGCTATGATCGATGTCTTGCGTCGTTCCAGTGGCCATTTGATTGACCATGGCACGATCTAGACATCTAGGAGCATGATATGAATCGTGGCTAAGGGCCATAGGCCAACCAAGATCCACACCAAGCCACAAAAGAAACGAACCATATGCTGAAAAATGGAAGGGCCGAATGGGGAAAGGGGCTGTTCTTGTTGATTATTTAAAAACCGATGAGCCATGGACCAAGCCACCAAAAGGGCGACTTAGTCACGTCTTAGACATGCTAGGGAAGTGATCCAACCATGGCTAAAGGCCCTTGGGGCAGCCAAGATCAGATCCACAACCCTTGACACAAAACTGAAATTTCGAATCACATTTCTGCACTTATGGGGAACTTGCTGTCATTCTGAATTTCCAGCAAGCATGGGGCTGGTTTGAATGGACCAACATGGTCCTAATGCATCCTACTACATGTATACAAGCCGCCTTGGGAGCCTGGAGTCGATCCAATACCTGAAACTCACAAACCAAAAGAAATCGTGAAGCTTGCCATGAAGAGCCGAAATTCTGCATGTGTGTTCCCAAAATATTTTGACATGTATCTCGGTTTTTGCTTGCTAAAACATGATCATGTACTGAAAAATAAATGATAATATGACTTGATTGAGGTTTGAAAGAAATCTAGACATGCCTGGTTTCGTTTCGAAAGAAAACGAAAAGAAGAGACGAGACGGCGCGGAGGAGACGGAGTGGCTTGCTTCTCTACCTTTCTTGGCTCTCGATTTTTCTCCCTTTCTCCCTAGCTGTTATTCACGTTTTTTTCTACTAAAAAGGGGTCTTATTTTCGGTGGAGGTGGAGGGGGAGTGATGGTTATGAAGGTGAGGAGAAGGGTGCACAAAAATAGGATCTTATCAAGACCAAGTCTTCATGCATTTGAATTTTGAATTTTGAATTGCTATCAAATGATCTCTTGGGTGGTTCTAGACTATAGTGGCCGATTTTATCATGCCAAACAAGGGTTAGGATAGTGGTCTAGTATTAATTAATTAAGGTGGAAAAATAGCTAAAAGAATTAGCATGCTAATCAACCAAGAATGGGTCAAAGGTGAGTTGGCAAGTCCTAGTTTGTTCTTCTAGGGGTGTGGCCGAAAATGCATGATAAATGGTAGGGGGAAATATTGTTATCTAGTCAACTAATAATCCTTGAAAGCCTTACTAATCCTTTAATTAATTTAGTGAGCTAACCCATTAATTTAATAACTTAAATGAGTTCATTTCTTAATCACCTCAATTAATTAAATTAAAATCCTCAACTAACTTAAATAATTCCTTAAACTTCTTTTTAACTTAAATGAACTTACTTGCTAGCTAAATTAACTTCTGGAAATATTTCTCAAATCTTAAATTCTATCTCAAAACTCCAACTCCAGTCCGGCCTCACTGAAATAACTGAAATGCTAAAAATCAAACTGCTGAACTGAAATAATATATAATTAACTTCAAACAAATGCATTTAAAATAATCATGCAATGAAGTCAATTAAATTTAAAAATCTAGAATTATGCATGGCTTATACGTCTACTGATTACGGGTTCTACAAGATCGATGCAGGAAAAACAGAATATACATGCCTTTTGATATTTAAAATTTACGATACGGCGATACCGAAGCTGAGAAGGAGCGATGCTTGATCCGGGACGACCCTGGCACTATTTTCTTGCAATAAAAGTCACCGAAAACATGCTGAAAATTCAAAAGGGAGGGGCGGCTGCTCTAGGGTGGAGGAACCCTAGGTTTTTGTTCTCCAAAATATAAAAGATCTGAAAATAAAATGTGTAGGTGTGTGTTGTGTGTTTTGGTGTGTGTAAAAACGAGTGAAATGTGTGTGTGTTTTAATTAGGAGTAATTAGTGCTAATTTAACTAATTAAAATGCTAATAAAAGGTTAACTCACACTAATTTTAAACAAACTTCTCAATTAAAATAAATACACCATAATTTTATAAAATTCTCCTTTTTAACAAAAATAAAATGCACAATGCCAACTTTAAAGTTTCAAAATTCTAAACTCACTAAATACATAATTTAGGCTTTAAAATGCTGAAACTTATTAAATTAATTAATATGCCCCAACCTTAACTTAAAAATAAAATATCACATTTCAAAATTACCAAAAATCATCGCCAGTCTCTTTTCCTCTATCTCGCATCGAATAATCGCCTGAAACACAAAACTCAAGAAAACTTTTTAACGTGCATCACAAAAACATTAAAATAATGCAATTAAATAAATCACGCATCACTAAAATCATTTTAATTTAAATAAATGATTTAACAATTTAAATAAATGCATGTGTTTTACGTGTACTGATTTTGGGCTCTACAATTCCTCCCCCACTTATATAAATTTCGTCATCGAAATTAAATCTTACCAAATAACTCCGGGTAGCGGATTCTCATATCTGCCTTGGTCTCCCAAGTGGCTTCCTCCACTGCTTGATTCAGCCACCGGACTTTGACCAACTTGGTCACCTTGTTCCGAAGTTTGCGCTCCTGCTGTCTAGGATTTGGACGGGTCTTTCCTCATATGACAGGTCTGGAGCAAGCTGTAATGGCTCATAACTCAGAACATGCGAAGGATTCGCTAAGTACTTCCTCAGCATCGAAACGTGGAACACATTATGTACCCCGGACAGATTCGGCGGGAGGGCAACACGATAAGCTAGTGTCCCAACTCTGTCAAGAATCTCGAACGGTCCAATGAATCTCGTACTAAGCTTGCCTCTCTTCCCAAATCTCATAACACCCTTCATAGGTGCTATCTTTACAAAAACGTGGTCTCCTATGGCAAACTCTAGATCCCTTCTCCTCTTATCAGCATAGCTCTTTTGACGACTCTGTGCGGTCTTCATCATGTCTCGGATCTTGACCGCCACATCTGCAGTCTGCTGAACTATCTCTGGACCAAGTTCTGCCCTCTCACCAACCTCGTCCCAATGAATCGGTGATATGCACTTCCGTCCATACAACGCCTCATAGGGAGCCATACCTATAGATGCTTGGAAACTGTTGTTGTAGGTAAACTCCACTAGAGGTAGCTTAGATTCCCAAGTCCCATGAAAATCTATTATACAAGCTCGCCATAAATCCTCCAGAATCTGAATCACTCGCTTAGACTGGCCATCTGTCTGAGGGTGAAAAGCAGTACTGAATAGCAACTTCGTCCCCATGTTGCATGCAAACTCTTCCAAAAGGACGATGTAAACCTCGGGTCCCTGTCGAACACAATAGAAACTGGGATTCCGTGCAAACGGACAATCTCTCTGATATAGAGATCTGCATACTGCGTCATGGAGAAAGTCGTCTTTACTGGCAAGAAGTGCGCTGACTTAGTGAGTCTATCCACTACAACCTAAATGGCATTGGATCCTCTAACTGACCTCGGTTAACCAACTACAAAGTCCATGGTGATATTCTTCCATTTCCACTCGGGGATAGGGAGTGGCTTAAGCATCCTTGCCGGCCTCTGATGCTCTGTCTTCACCTGCTGACAAGTGAGACATTCAGACACAAACCGACGGATGTCTCTCTTCATACGTGGCCACCAATACAGAATCTGCAAATCTTTGTACATCTTGGTACCTCCTCGGTGGATGGAATACGGAGACGCATGTGCCTCTGACAAGATGTCTTCTCTGATCGAATCAACATTAGGCACCCAAATTCTACCTTTGTATCTCATAATACCATCAGACACTGTGTAGAGTACACTGCCCTTAGCTTCGTCTTTCAGCCTCCATTTCTGCAACTGCTCATCTGAAGGCTGTCCTCTACGGATTTGATCTAGCAAACCGGATTTGACTGTCAGATTAGATAGTCTGGGAGCCCTGCCCTTGGGATAAACCTCTAACCCAAATCTTTGAATCTCTAACGGAAGAGATCTCTGTACTGACAGTTGTGCCACTACTGCAACTTTACGGCTCAAGGCATCTGCAACAACATTAGCTTTCCCTGGATGGTATCTAATTTCACAATCGTAGTCTTTTACCAACTCCAACCACCGTCTCTGTCTCATATTCAGCTCTTTCTGCGTAAAGAAATACTTGAGACTCTTGTGATCGGTTAATATCTGGCATTTCTCGCCGTACAAGTAGTGTCTCCAAATCTTCAAGGCAAAGACAACGGCGGCTAACTCAAGATCATGAGTCGGGTAGTTCTTTTCATGCACATTCAACTATCTGGAAGCATAAGCTATAACCCGACCATGCTGCATCAGCACTGCGCCTAACCCGAGCTTAGATGCATCGGTGTATAACACAAAATCTCCTTGCCCAGATGGCATGGCTAACCCTGGCGCTGAAATAAGAGTTTGCTTCAAAGTATCGAAGCTCTTCTAGCACTCGCCACTCCACACGAACTTAGCATTCTTCTTGGTCATTGAAGTGAGCGGCACTGCTATCGATGAAAACCCCTGAATAAACTTACGGTAGTAACCGGCTAGACCCAGAAAGCTGCGGATCTCTGATGCATTCTTTGGCTCAACCAATTCCTTAACAGCTACCACTTTAGCTGGATCCACCTCAATTCCACTGCTAGACAATATGTGACCCAAAAACGCTACCTTCTCCAACCAGAATTCACACTTACTGAACTTCGCAAATAACTTGCGACTCTGCAGGATTGCAAAACTGTCCTCAAATGCTGGTTGTGCTCCTCATGGCTCTTTGAGTAGATAAGAATATCGTCAATGAATACTATGACGAATTGATCTAGGTAGGGTTGAAATACTCGATTCATCAAGTCCATAAAAATTGCTGGAGCATTCGTCAGTCCAAACGGCATCACTAAGAACTCGTAATGCCCATATCTGGTTCTGAAGGCTGTCTTATGAACATATGAATCTTCAGCTAATGATACCTCGATCGAAGATCTATTTTAGAGAACACTGTATCTCCCTGCAACTGATCAAAAAATCCTCAATCCTTGGTAACGGGTATTTATTCTTGATCGTTACCTTGTTCAGTTCTCGGTAATCGATACACAACCTCATGCTCCCATCCTTCTTCTTCACAAAAAGAACTGGCGCGCCCCATGGTGAGAAATTAGGGCGAATAAATTCCTTGTCGAGAAGCTCCTGAATCTGCTGCTTGATTTCTAACATCTCAGCTGGAGCTAGACGGTACGTTGCCTTAGAGATTGGCATTGTGCCTGACATAAGATCAATGGCGAACTCCATCTCTCTCTCTGGTGGGAGGCCTGTGACGTCATCTGGAAAGACGTCAGGAAACTCTCTAACTATTGGTACTTCAGATATAGATGGAGTGGGTACGTCAGGTGTAGAAACAATGCTGGCCAAGAAAGCCTGACACCCTTTGTGAATGAGTCTCCGCGCATGCATGCAAGAGATCATGCGAGGAAACTCCTCCATCTAGCTGGCTCAAAGAGAAACTGCTCCATACCCAAAAGTCGTAATAACACTGACCTTTTCTTGAAATCGATAAGAACTCTGTTCTTTGTCAGCCAATCCATCCCCAAAATGATATCAAACTCTGGCATCGGCAACACAATCAAATAGGCATACACTAGGTGGCCTTCCAGCTCGAGATCGATGTCCCTGACCACACTAGTAGCTGAAAATTCTTCCCCTGATAGGACTGTCACTGAATATCTCAAGTCGAGTTCAATAGACTTGACGTCCAAGTGACTAGAGAATGTCTCCGAAATAAAGGAGTGGGTGGCTCCTGAGTGTATCAGGGCCTTCGTGACTAGTCTCTTTATGAAAATGTTTCCTGAGAGACGTTAGCACAACACAAAACTTATCTCCTCAAAATTCTAATCTTAATCTCAGGCAAAGAAGAAATTTTTATCGTACGACACCTGAAAATATTACTAACACACTAATAAACCCAAATGAAATTCCAACACATGCATAGCAAAGTAATACGACGCTTAATTAAATAGTTTACCAGTCAATAACGTCGTGTCTGGATTCGCCTCCTGGGTATGCATGGCGAACACTCTTCCCTGTGTCGGTTGCCTCCACTGCGGGCACTCCTTCAGCATGTGGTCACTTGCTCTGCACTTGAAACATTTACCTGACCCATACAAACACTGTCCCGGGTGCTGGCGGTTGCACTTCGGGCGCACCGGGTGCTCTCCCGGCCTCTGTGGCGCCTTTTGCTATGGCATAGGGCCTCTTGCCCTGCCTGTCAGCCTCAATATCTCTCTGATCCTGCTCCACCGCCAAGGCTCTAGACACGGCAACTGCGTAAGTAGTAGGACCAGCTACTCGGACATCTCGGCGCAAGATCAGCCGCAACCCATCCATGAAATGCCTCAACTTTCCCTGGGCATCATTAGCTATCAGGGGCACAAAGTGACACCCCCTTTCAAACTTCCTGACAAATTCTGCAACACTGCTGTCTCCCTATCGCAGTGTCATGAATTCCTTGGTCAGTCTAGATCGTACTTCTTCAGTAAAGTAATTGGAGTAGAATACCTCCTTAAAGCCATCCCAAGAAAGGGTCTGCAAGTTCGCTGCCACGAACGCGCTATCCCACCACAGTCTGGCGTCCCCGGTCAGTATAAATGTGGCACACCTGACCCTATCTGCATCTTGCATCTCCATAAAGGCAAAAATCACCTCGATGGATTTAATCCATCCTTCGGCTATCATCGGGTCAGTGGTCCCCGAAAACTCCTTTGGGCTCATCCGCCTAATCCTCTCGTATATTGCCTCTGGTCTGGGCCTAGCCCCTGCATCCACCGCGCCTGGTTCCCCGCAAACTGTGCAAAGAACTGAGTCATTCTTGCAAGCATCTGTGCCTGCATATCTGGCGGTGGAGGAGGTAGAGCAGTCTCTCCCCTCCTCTAAGAGCCTCTCTAACTTCATCCCTAGCTTCTCGATTAATTATGCGTCTAGGAGGCGTACTGTTCCAACAATTACCCAACACGTAAACCCCATATGCATGAACATAATATCAATAGTATAAGATGCACGTAAATCGAACTTAAAACATTGACATGCTGAATTCATTAATTAATGCTTAGTACATAACATAACTCAAAACTTTAAAACTTACAGACTTGAGGTGTGAATTCGTGAGCCTCTTGCGACTAGCAGTAGGCGTAACCCTTTACAAGAACATCGCTCTGATATCAACTGTGACGAACCGAACTTTTTACTACTTAAAATTTTCTAAAAAATTAAAATTTTCATAAATAAATCGTGAACCTTCAAAACTCGATAAAACAACATGTTCATCCCAAAGTAGTTGCACAAAAGATCTCAAAGTAAAGTTTGCCAAAAGTATTCGTTTAAAATCTCATAACCAGTAACATAAATCAGAATATTTTTGAACATTCATAAAAAACTAAAAACTGGGCGGTCCTCGGGTCTAGCCTCCTGCTCAATCCAAGCCGGCTCCTTGGTCCTCACATCTCGTCTCCTCAAATGCATCCTCACCTGCATCGATCAAGCATAGTGAGTCTAAAGACTCAACATGTATAAACTGGAAGTAACGAGTAGTACGTAATAAAATCATATGCATCTTTAAAATAGAGTGTACATACATGAAACTTGAACTTGCATACTTAAGAGCTTGAACATACATACATACATAGACGTGCCATAACGTGAAACTCTTCTTAAACATGCTTGCATACTTGTACATACTTAAACAACATAACTTCATCATTTTGCGTAGATGCATGTTTCAAAGCAAGTGACCCATACATAATACGCCTGATCAGACTAAACCACAGTACTGGGCTGACAGGGAAGATCCACTGCCACATACATGAGATCACTGTTCATGCTTTAACGGGTGGATTGGTCCCTGTTCATGCTTTAACGGTTTCCAATCCTGATCTAAACCCATTCATGGTTTAACGCTCGACCTCATTTAATCATCGTACTAAACCATGACATAGAACCCCAAAACAAATCTCAAAGGGAAACCTAAATATTCCCAAACAGGAGGTACACGGACCCCGTGCCCAGGTCCGGGTCCGCGTCCGTGTAGGTACTATAAAATACGTGTGAAGAAAAGGGAAGGCACGGACCCCGTGTCTAGGTCCGTGTAAGGGTCCGTGTAGACTCTGAAAAAAGACACTTCGGAAGGAACAAAGGCACGGACCCCATGTAAGGGTTCGTCTACAGGTCCGTGCACCTACTGGAAAAACACACTGAATGAAAATCGAAGACACGGACCCCGTGCCCTGGTCCGTGTGGGGATCCGTGTACCCACTGTGAACACGAACCAACGAGATTTCTTATACTTGTGGCTTCCACTCCCTAACTCGGTCATCCCAACCGTGAACCGGCACCTCGAGACACATCCTAGGGCACTAAGCGTGGACTCCAACCTGTGCAATTCATCAAGATTGTCTCCAAACTCAACAAGCGACACTAAAACGACATAACCCAAATTTTCGCCACCGTTTTCTTCCTACGACTTCTAATGCATTCAAGTGCCTATCGACACTAATCGACCCATCAAAGGCAATCCCAACACCATCATCAACATACCTAAATGCAACAGCGATAACCCGTTAATCCCCAACGAAACCTGCAAAAAGAAATCCTCAAGAACTCATCAATAACATATTTTCAGAAAATGTAGTTTGAGCAGTCCCACGAAAAACATCATATCTCACTCAATTCTTATCGAAATATTTTGAATTTTATATCAAATCGAAGGTATCAAAAAGTTCTACGTTTTTTACGTAGAAAGTTTTCCTAAAATCTCGACCAAAAAATTGTAGTATTTAAAAGATCAGTAAAAACGAGATTTGAGATCCCAAAAATGGTTTCAAATGTGATCCAAACATGATTGCTCAAACTTCTACACATCACACATGTATTTTCTCTCATAAAACATCGCAACACATAATATGACTAGATCGACGCAGGAAAAACAAAATATACATGCCTTTTGATATTTAGAACTTACGATACAGCGATACCGAAGCGGAGATGGAGCGAGGCTTGATCCTGGACGAACCTGACACTATTTTCTGGCAATAAAAGTCACCGAAAACTTGCTGGAAATTCAAAAGGGAGGGGCGGCTGCTCTAAGGTGGATGAACCCTAGGTTTTTGTTTTCCAAAATATAAAAGATATGAAAATAAAATGTGTAGGTGTGTGTTGTGTGTTTTGGTGTGTGTAAAAACGTGTAAGTGTGTGTGAGTGTGTGAAACGTGTGTGTGTGTTTTAATTAGGAGTAATTAGTGCTAATTTAACTAATTAAAATGCTAATAAAAGGTTAACTCACATTAATTTTAAACAAACTCCACAATTAAAATAAATACACCATAATTTATAAAATTCTCATTTTTAACAAAAATAAAATGCACTAAGGCCAACTTTAAAAGTTTCAAAATTCTAAACTCACTAAATACATAATTTAGGCTTTAAAATGATGAAAATTATTAAATTAATTAATATGCCCCAACCTTAACTTAAAAATAAAATACCACATTTTAAAATTATCAAAAATCATCCTCGATCTCTTTTCCTCGATCCCGAATCGAATAATCGCCTGAAACACAAAACTCAAGAAAACATTTTAACGTGCATCGCAAAAACATTAAAATAATGCAATTAAATAAATCATGCATCACTAAAATCATTTTAATTTAAATAAATGATTTAACAATTTAAATAAATGCATGAGTTTTACGTGTACTGGTTTTGGGCTCTACAGGTTTGGTTTTCTAGTGATTAATTTTGGCCATAAGGCACTACACAAGTATTTATACTTATGCAAATTTAATTTCGTCCATCTATGTATTTAAAGTGAATTTGTGTTACAAAATATAATATTTCGCTGCATGTTATCTTAAATGTTGTAACATTTGACACAACACTTAAATCTGATAAAACACAAATTTATAATTTTACACTACTGTTGATATATTTATTCACATCTGTCGAACACTATTACTTTCAAGTGGTATCAGAGCCTACTCTTGATATACTAAGTGCTGATTCTGGTTTTTGTTTTTGTATGACAGAACTATTCTAATGGATCCATCACTCGCAAACACCGCACTTCGGCCACCAGTCTTAGATGGAACCAAATACAGTCTATGAGAGGTCAAAATCCGGTTTCATATAAAATCCATAGATGAGAGAGCATGGCAACGAGTTCTAAGCGGTTGGACTCCACCTAGGAGACTGGACGAAGATGGTGATAGTCTAATCAAACCGGAAAGTGACTGGACTACTGATGAAGTGCAGATTTCAAATTACAACTCAAAGGCACTGAATGCCATTTTTTATTCAGTTGATACGAACATGTTCGGGCTTATTACTAATTGTGTCTCGGCCAAGGATGCATGGGACATTCTCCAAAGATACTGTGAAGGTTCTGAGAGTGTGCGACGAACAAGACTAAAGATGGTTACTTCCAAGTTCGAGATGATAAGGATGGAAGAATCTGAGAACATACTGGAATATGATCGTCGCCTACGGGAAATTGCTAATGAGGCGTTCAGTCTTGGAGACCCCATCTCCAATGAACGATTAGTTAGTAAGGTTCTCCGCTCTTTGCCCGTAAGATTCAACATAAAAATATGTGTGATAGATGAGGCTAAGGACACAACGCAAATGGCTTTGGAAGACCTTATCAGTTCACTTCGGACTTTTGAGATGAACATAGGCATGCAGAAGAAGGATAAAAGGAAAACAATTGCATTCCAAGCTTCAAATGACTCCTAGAATGACCTTCTTCAAATATCCCAAGAAGTCAATGAATCAGATCTTTGTGAGGACTCTATCTCCCTTATCACAAAGAAATTCGGGGATTACTTAAAGAGAATCAGAGATAAGAAGAAGGATGCACAACCCTCCAAATTTGCAAGCCTTTCGCCCCTGAAAGACCACAAAGGTTTCCTGTCAGGAAACAATTTCAACCAAGGAATGAAGGCAAAGAACAATTTAACTCAAATAAGTATGATTCAGTGCAGTGTAGAGAATGCAAGGGGTTCAGACACTATGCAAATGAATGTCCCAACAGATTGCGAAAGAACAAAGGCTACAATGCATCTCTAAGAGATGAAGAATCTGATGAGGAGGAGAAATCTAATGATGAAGATAATCACACCTCCTTGACTGTATTATTGACATAAAATCGCAGGCTGCAGGTGAATCCTTTAGGTGTTGCCACACCTGGCCGCAACATCTGCAAAAAATCAGCGTGTTTAAAATCCACAACTTCTGAAAATTCGAGTGTAGATGATGAATCGGAAGCTGATGATGAAGAGATGACTCTTGAGTGTGTTCAAAAGCTTTATGAAGAGTTGTTTGAGGATTGGACCAAAAGAAACAAGCTTACCTCAACTCTTGTAAAGGAAAACACTGATCTAAAAGGCGTGATTTCCAAACTTGAAGTAATTCTGAGCAAAAAAGACTTAGAATTGGGAAAGACCAAAGAAGAACTTCAAAGGCAACTGAAACCTTATCCAAGTTTAATTTGAGCACATCCAAGCTTGAATCCATACTTTCGATGGGAAGAGATGACAAGAAGGGTTTAGGGTTCAAAGACAGTGTACATGAAACTGGTGAATCTTCAAAATCCACCGTTTTTGTGAAAGGAAAAACTGAAACATTCACACCGTCACAACCTACACCTTCAACCAAAAGCTCTCCACCGAAAAGACAATCCACTGCACCTGTTCCTAAGAAAAAAAACGCAGGTATGTATGTCATTACTGCTTTAAGCCTGGACATATCAGGCCATATTGTTTTAAACTCATGGATGACCGCATAAACCAAAAGTCAAGCCGGATGTTGCATCAAATATTGCACAACAATTCCCGCAACAACTCCAAGAATCGACCTACAGTAAGACAGATTTGGGTACCAAAGGTAAAAATTCACTGTAATGTTGTTTATATTTCATTAAAAACTAACACTGCAGTTTACCGGTACTTGATAGTGGAAGCTCATGCCATATGACAGGGTCACGAGAATATCTCATCGATTATGTTGAACAAAAATGTGGCAGAGTAACCTATGGAGGGGGAGCTAAAGGAAAGATTATTGGAAATGGAACTTTGAATGCTGAGGGATTATCAAAGCTCCACAATGTGCTCCATGTTGAAGGATTAAACTCAAATTTGATAAGCATAAATCAATTATGCGATGATAATTTGCATGTCAAGTTTAATAAACATACGTGTGAAGTTTTTGATGAATCTAACATATGCATCATGACAGGTACAAGGTCTTCGGACAATTGCTACCAAATAGGTGAAGAACTTTCATGAAAACATGCAAAAATCACTAAACTTGACCTTTGCCATCAGAAACTTGTCCATGTGAATTTCACAACCTGGAAGAATTTGAGTAAATACGAGGCAGTGCGTGGTATGCCCAATCTTTCATCTGGAATACCTTATGTGTACGGTGAGTGTCAAAAAGGAAAACAGACTCGCGTGTCACACCCTGGTGTTGGCAACATCTGGGACAACACGCTGTCTGGAGTTACTTCACATGGATATTATGGATCCAATGGAAGTCGAAAGCTTTGGTGGTAAGAAATATTCTTTTATATGTGTTGATGATTTCTCACGGTTTTCATGGGTTAGCTTTATTAGGGAGAAATCAGACACCTTCAGTATGTTCAAACAATTGGTCGCAAGAATCATAATCTTCCATAATTTGAAGGTGAGAAGGATCAGGACTGATCATGGTAAGGAATTTGAGAATTCTTCATTCTCATCATTTTGTGACAGGAAAGGTATTTCACACGAGTTTTCGGCACCAAAAACCCCATAACAAAATAGAATTGCCGAACGCAAGAATAGAACTCTTCAAGAAATGGCAAGGGTGATGCTGACCTTAAAGAATATTTCAAAGCGTTTTTGGGCAGAGTCCCTAAATACGGCTTGTCATATTTCAAATAGAGTGTATTTGAGAAGTGGCTCAACCATGACATCCTATGAAATAATCATGGTAAAGAAGCCTAATCTCAAATATTTTCATATTTTTGGATGTGTTTGTTACACTTTAAATGACATGGATCAACTTGCTAAATTCGATTCAAAGAGTGATAAGTGTCTGTTTTTGGGATATGCCACTAATAGTCGAGCCTATCGCATGTTTAATTTAAGAACTAGGACTATTATGTAAACGATTAATGTTGTGTTTGATGATTGTGCAGATCTCAAGAAGAAAACTGCTGAGGATGACTTTGAAGACCTTCTGGAAAACCCAATTGAACAGGAAAATGCAGGTGTTGCCCCAGATGTTGCAACATTTAGCACAACACGTGACACTGAAGTCACTGAATTTGAGGACGAAGCAAATAGTGATGATGACACAGCAGATGATGGACAGAATATACCGACTAAGATCCAGAGAAATCATCCATCATCTCAAATAATTGGAAGTGTGCAAGGTGAAGTCCAAACTCGAAAGAAAGAGAAAGTCAATTACTGAAAGATGGCTGGACTTATATTAATGAGCTCTACTTACTCACAGGTCAGATTTTCATGTTTTTATCTCAATTTGAACCTAAAAATGTTAATGAAGCTTTAAAAGATGAGTTTTGGATCAATGCAATGCATGATGAGCTTGAGAAATTTGTTCGAAATGATGTTTGGGATCTAGTTCCACCTCCTGACCACTTCAATATAATTGGAACAAAGTGGATTTTTAAAAATAAAACTGATGAGTCAGGGAACATCATTCGAAACAAAGCAAGGTTGGTTGCTCAAGGATACACACAGGTTGAGGGTGTTTGATTTTGATGAGACCTTTGCTCCTGTTGCCCGCATTGAGTCAGTCCGACTATTGCTAGCTATTGCAGTGCTACATGAAAATCAAATTGTTTCAAATGGATGTTAAAAGTGCATTCTTGAATGGTACCTTGTGTGCGGAAGCATATGTCAGACATCATAAAGGATTTGAAGATCCACATAATTTGAATCATGTGTACAAGTTGAAAAAGGCTCTCTATGGTTTGAAGCAAGCATCACGTGTATGGTATGACAGACTAACAGAATATCTTCTTGAAATTGGCTTCAAACGAGGTGAGCTAGACAATATTCTTTTTATTCAGAAATCCAAAGGTGAAATCCTTATTATTCAAGTCTATGTTGATGATATAATCTTTGGTTCCTCATCTCAAAAGCATGCTGATAATTTTGTTGAGTGCATGTCATCCACATTCGAAATGAGCATGGTTGGTGAGCTAAGTTTTTTTCTTGGTTTGCAAATCAAACAAATGCATGATGACATCTTTTTGTGTCAAAGTAAGTATACAAGAAACTTGATAAAGAAATTTGCTAATGAGAACACAAAACACATGAAGACACCTATGGGCTCAAATGAAAAATTATCCAAAGATGATGCTGCCGAAAATTTTGACAACACCTTATACCGCAGCATCATAGGAAGTCTCCTGTACTTGACTGCTAGTCGCCCTGACTTAATGTTTAGTGTTTGCTTGTGTGCTAGATACCAATCTAATCCTAAAATTTCTCATTTAAAAACCGTAAAACGTATCCTATGATACATAGCCGGAACCATTGACTTAGGATTATGGTATACTCACGACACCAACTCGAATTTAGTAGGGTTCTCAGATGCTGATAGGGCAGGGGATTTGGATGATAGAAAAAGTACCTCTAGAGGCTGATTTTACCTTGGAAATAACTTGATATCATAGCATAGTAGAAAACAGAACTGTGTTTCACTTTCAACTACTGAATCCGAATATGTTGCAGCAGGAATGTGGTTGCACTCAACTCTTGTGGATGAATTCAAATGATAGAAGGATTATGGACTTAAGAGTGAACCCTTAGTTGTGTACTCTGACAATTCTAGATGCAATAAACATTTCAAAGCATCCAGTACAACACTCTCGTACTAAACACATTGACATTCGACACCACTTTATTCGAGATCTAGTAGAGAAAGGATTGATTCGGATGGAATTTGTTGATACAAATAACCAATTGGCTGACATATTCACAAAAGAATTAGACTTTGAGAGATTCTCCAACCTTAGGAAATCTCTCAGCATGTGTTCTGCCTGATCATTCATAGATGTTATTTCAAATGTTACAACATCTCGGACAAAACCTAACATGAATGTGCATTTTTAAGCATTAGACATTCTGCATTTTCATGCATACTGTGATATGAAAAATACTCTAATTGAGTAACTAAATAGCGAAGGATAATCATGAGTTTGTTCCATGTGAAAGGTGATTTGAGTAGACTGAAAATATTTATAAAACATGCTCTGTATCATAAGAAAAGGTTGGAAAAAGCTACCTAAAAGAGTCCAAAGAAGACTGTACTTTTAGTGTGGAAGCTACCTCTTCTTAATTTAATACAAATATCAAAATAGAAGAAAATGGAAAAGCTACCTAGAGGAGTCCAAAATAAGACTGTTCTTCTAGTGTGGGAGCTACCACTTCTATGATTAATAGTTGCCAAAATCACCAAGTGTGGAGAAAAATCAAAATTTTTGTTGGGAATTGTGGGTGTTATCGGAAGATGTTGCCAACATTTGTGAAAACCCTTCATCTGTAAACATATCTCATATCTGTTTTCATGTTTCTATTTCAGTTACATTCTGTAATTAGGCATAACTAGATCATGCATAAACATATAATTGTGAATATTGTTGAAGTCATAAGGACATGAGTATTTCAACAAAAGAAGAATTCGATGAAAATTTAGACCTTGCTAAAATTCGAATTTCAGTGATCTTTCATGTCTAGTGGAGTGTAAATTCGATGTGGGTTTATCTCTGGAATTTTTTTAAAATAATATTGTGTGAAAATAATCTCAGTAATTGCTTGAAATGTTTAACGGCTATATTTTTACGGTTTCTTTTTTTACCGTTAGACTAAATCAGTTACCAAATGTTTTGTTAATGTTGCACTATTCTTTCATACTTATCTTCATGTTTTACACCGCCAATTCATCATTTTCCTCATAATTGTCTCTCGGATTTTCGTATTTTCCTCTCGAAATCTACCTCTGTGTTTATTTTTCTGCATTCTTTGTCTTTTCCCCTTTTATCTTCACACAAAACAACAAATTTAAATGACAGGAAAAGGCTATGATCGCCACGACATACGGAGTGAAATGGGGCACACGGATGATGTTTCCCCCACAGAGCCAACATCTCCAGAAACACCTACGGAAGCCTCTCCTATGGAAATCGTCCCTGTTGCTGAACAACCCACGCCACTAGAAGTCATTCTCCCAGGCGAGCCTGGAAATGCGATTGACCTTGATAATCCGCCTATAATCCAGTTTAATCCTCCACGTTCCCCTCTTCGCCGATCAAAGAGACATGCTGGGTACAACCCTGATCTTAGTCCTGGGAAGAGATTTTGCCACAAGGGCCAGTCCTCCACTTGCCCATCGCTGATTGATCCTGCTGACACGTCAGGAGATGACTCAAATGATGATGACTATGAATTTGTGGCTCGCAAGAATACTGTTCCCCCACCTAAGGACAGCAATACATCGTCCAGTGAAGGCACTAAATCTGATGAGAACGCACCACCTGTTCCTCCACCAAAGCCCTCACCAATCTACAGAAGAGGAAATCACGTTGGCCCAATTTATGGCCAACTTGAGAAATCAAAAAGCCGAAACTTCTGCTGTTCTATTGATCCTCGAGCCTCTGGAAGTTCTACTGACTCCAGGAGTCCTACTGACAAGCCTGCTGAGGAAGATATCATCTCTAAAGAACATGGGTCTGTTGAACAGGATGTTTCTGAGGATGATGCCAACACTGAAGACAACACGGACCTCAGTGAATATGACTTGGGCACTACTTTTTCTACCAAATTTTACACTGAGCACGCAGTTGCTCACTGGCATCTTTATGCAAATCGCGACTTCATTGAGGAAAAGAACGTCGATACTGATGCCTTTGCGAGGAAAAATCTGATTGCTTTCCTGAAAAACTGCTCCTTGCTCTCCACAGTCTCAGCAGTCACACCGTTTAGTTCGATGGCCGGTGCTAGAGTTTTACTCAAACCTCTCACCTGGTATAGGTGATGAACGTTCTGTGAAATATGGGAGAGTTTATGTTCGTAACAAAGTCTTTAAGTTCAGTCCTGCAGCCATTAACTCTCATTATCAGACTCCTGCAGAGGATGAGGATGGTCTTGCCCCAGACATTCATCTTGTCACTTCCACAATCACTGGGGGGCCTTGTTAGCCACTTTCCAACTCATCCACATAAGTTATCAGCAGCGAATTTAACTTCTTTTTACTCAGTGCTTCACAAGCTGTCTGTTCGAAATTGGACACCCTCCACCAACACCATTGTTGTCACTCGACAGCAGGCATTAGTGCTATATTCCATTGGAACAAATGAGTTCTTCAACTTTGGGAAGCTCATGTTCAACACAGTGCTTCAATATGCTGATGGTGGTCTGAAAGCGTCGAAACTACCTTTTCAGTCTGATCAATGGGCTTCTTATCTCACAAGGTTTTGTTCGAGATGTCAGTGAGCAATTATCTGACCTTGGTGAACCATTCAAGATTGCTTCGGCATTCTTTAAAGGAAATAGGAAGGTTGATCTTCCTTGGTCTGCGCCCTGTAATGCTTTTGCAGCACCTACTGGACCGCCAAGCCCTCATGCTCCTCCACAGACCACCGATTACATCATGATCTTTGTACCAGAAGCGCACGCCCACATTGCTCATGCTATGGCCAAGGTTGAGCAAGCCAAGACTGATATTGATCATGCTATGACAATGGTTGAGCAAGCAAAGGCTGATATTGCCTACTATGAAGCTGTGGCTGCACACTTTCGGCTTCTTTTAAAGGTAGCAGTCTTTCCCGGACAAAAAAGGGAGATGATGATCAAACAGAGGCTGGTCCATCAGGGACCAAGGATAATGAGGAGGATATTGATGATTCTGCTGAAGACGAGGAGATGAGTGAAGGGGATGGAGGAGATGATGAAGCTTAAAGCTTTTACTTTATGTTTTTCTTGTTTTGCTGCTAATGTTCTTGCTGTTTTATTTTTGCTGATGTTTCTGTTTATGTTTTTTCTCTCTCTGCGCCTGATTATTTACTTAGTAAACTGTTAATGAAATGGTGCAGATGTTGTCTCAAGTGTTGCCAACAATTCTAACAACACTCATGCTAACCTTATTTTATTCAGGGGTAGAAAAATTCTCTAACTCAGGGGGAGATGATTTGAGCTAATTAGAATAAATGAGTTTGATCTCATTTTGTCCAAGAAAGGCAAAAAGGGGGAGATTGAAGGGAAATAATGTTTCCGAAATTAATTGAGATAATTTCTTAGATTTAAATTATTTCCCTAAAATTATCTTTTCCTTGTAAAGTTGATTTCATATACTAACTTGTGAAATTTTGCTTTTCTAGATAATTAGATAATTATACAAATATATTCTAGATTTGCTATTTATGATGATGATTTTAATAAGATATGGTATTAATGTTTAAATAGAATTTATTTCTAATTAAACTTTTACATTCCTTATGAAATAAGTTTCTTTGTGGAGATAAAAGTCTACATCTATAAATAAGAGATCAAGGACAACATTGAAGCTCTCTTCTCTAGGCCTCTTCTCACTCGATCATACATACAAACACGCACTTGTGCACGCCGTAAATATCAGAGAAATAAGTCATCAAGGATCGTGCTGTTTTGAAGAGTGGTGATCGCGTGTTGCCTTGAATGTTGGGGACATCTGCAGACAACATCCGTAACGAAGTTGGCTGAAGATTGTTTTCGTGGCTCCTCTTTTGGCATCCCATTTTTTTGCTTTCCTAGTTGATGTTTTATTATTGTTGGTTGTTTTAGAAAGCTTTTATTTTCTCAACGTTTTGAGGAAATTGATTTTAATCTTAATCACTAGTGATAGGTTTTTGTAAATGGTTTGGTTTTCTAGTGACTAATTTTGGCCATAAGGCACCGCACAAATATTTATACTTGTGCAAATTTAATCTCGTCCATCTATTTATTTAAAGTGAATTTGTGTTACAAAATATAATATTCCGCTGCATGTTGTCTTAAATGTTGTAACATTTGACACAACACTTAAATCTGATAAAACACAAATTTACAATTTTACACTACTGTTGATATATTTATTCACATCTGTCGAACACTATTCCTTACAGACCTCATCCACAAAATAAAGCCCGTAATCCTGATTCCATTTTGGTGGGCTGTTGAAGCTGCACATAATTTAGGTCATGTATCCCAGTCGACGAAATATATATGAATTGTATTTTCAGTACAATAATTATTAAAAAATTTGAACTAATTTATATAAAATACAGTATTGCATTACAATCGAATATTTCCAGTACGCAGTTACCATGGAATTTTTGGCATTTTGATTTTCAAGTTTTTAATTCCTCTCTAATCGGAATGTGGTTATGTTAATAATATCCTTACTAATACAAAATCAGTCCTATTTAAATAAATTTATAATACAAATTTTCATGATTTATAAAAATATTTGATATGCTTACTTGCAAGACTTCTTTTACGATGTTAACAAGAGAGCATTCTCAATGATGTAGAGTTGAAGGTGAAAACTAATCCAAAGTATAATTATTTATGAACTTACTCATGGAAACTATATTTTATGATATAGTTGCAACAAGCTATTTCATAATAACCAAAATTTTTGTGAGACTGGTCTCATGAGTCAATTTTGTGAGACAATATTTTGATCACTCGTGAAAAATATATTCGTCTGAGTTCCTCATCGTGCTCCTGTTCTATTTGTTAAGAAGAATGATGGTACTATGCGAATGTGTATTGGTTATCCGCAATTGAATAAGTCTATTGTTAAGAATAAATATCCACTCCCTAGGATTGATGACTTATTTGATCAGTTGCAAGGTACTTCGATGTATTCTAAGATTGATCTCCGTTCTGGGTACCATCAAGTGAGAGTTAAACAAGAAGATGTGCCAAAAAAATATCTTTTCACACTAGATGCGGACATTTTGAATTTTTGGTTAGGCTTTTTGGGTTGACCAATGCTCCTGGTGTGTTTATAGACTTGATGAATCGTGTGTTTTGTAAGTATCTAGATCGGTTTGTGATTGTGTACATCGATGATATTCTTGTCTATTCCAAGTCTGAGGAAGATCATGTTAAGCACTTGCGATTAGTTCTTCGAATTCTTAAAAAGAAGCAGTTGTACGTCAAGTTATCAAGTCTGAGTTTTGGTTAGATAGAGTTGTGTTTCTGGGCCATGTCATATCTCAACATGATATTTCTGTTGATCCAAGTAAAAGGAAACAGTTCTAAACTTGGCACGATCTATTAATGTGCCAGATATTCGTAGTTTCATGGGTTTAGCTGGTTATTACCGGAGATTTATCAAAAATTTCTCAATGATTGCTAGACTTATCATTCAGTTGACTCAGAAAAATCAGATATTCATTTGTTCTGATGAATGTGAGTCAAGTTTTGTTGAGTTGAAAAAGAGATTGACCTCTGAACCAGTTCTTACTATTCCAAGTGGTTCAGGAGGATTTGTTGTTTGTACCGATGCATCAAATCGAGGACTAGATTGTGTGCTGATGCAGCATGACAGAGTTGTGTCTTATGGTTCTCCTCAGTTGAAACCGCATGAGTCTAAGTATCCCGTTCATGACTTTGAATTGGTTATTATCGTTTTTGCTCTCAGGATTTGGAGACATTATTTGTTTGGTGAGCAATTTGTAATCTATTCAGATCACAAAAGCTTGAAGTATATGTTCTCTCAGTTAGATTTGAATATGAGACAGAGACGTTGGATGGATCTTTTGAAAGATTATAATTGTGAGATCCAGTATCATCCAAGAAAAGTGAATGTCATCGCCGATACTTTGAATCGTAAGGTTGTTGATGTTAATTTATCCTCGATGAATGTTTCTAAGTTACAAGAGGATATTTGCACTTCTGAGTTGGATTTTCAAACCAAAGGTAATGCTATTTGTGTATCTTAGATTTATGTGGAGCCAGAGTTGATTCAGATTGTAAAATCAGCTCAAAAAAATGATGATCGAGTTCTGAAATCTTATGAGTTAGATATTCCTGAATTGCGTACAACCATCCTTAAAAAAGCTCATGTACTCGATATAGTATCCATCCAGGAGGCAGGAAAATGTATCATACTCTACGGTTCAGTTTTGGTGGAAGAATATGAAAAAGGACGTGGTTGAGTTTGTGTCTCGTTGTATGATCTGTCGCAAGTCAAAGCGGAACGAATGAGACCGGGAGGATTATTGCACAGCCTTGAGGTTCCTCAGTGGAAATGAGAGCACGTGGTTATGGATTTTTACACACATTTTCCCTGTACTTCTCTCCATTTCGACGCCATTTGGGTGATTGTCGATAGATTATCTAAATCGGTACACTTTATTCCGTATGAGAGGACGTATTCGTACAAGAATTTATATTTAAAATTAGGTCATAAAAAATAATTTATATTTAAAACTAGGTCATAAAAACTATAATTTATATTTAAAAATAGGTCATAAAAAATAATTTATTTATCATATATATATTACTGTATATCTATTTTATATGCGTGATTAATTTATATTTTTCCTCGTATGTAGGTAAGAACAAATATATGTTTATTAAACATGTTAAATCCATGATTTTAATATATATGATTTTATTAATGACAAAAACTTGTGTGAGACGGTCTCACAGGTCGTATTTTGTGAGACGGATCTCTTATTTGTGTCATCCATGAAAAAGTATTACTTTTTATGTTAAGAGTATTAATTTTTATTGTGAATATCGGTAGCATTGACCCGTCTCACAGGTAAAGATTCGTGAGACCGTCTCACAAGAGACCTACTCTTTATTAATTTACGAACTTCTAAAAAATTTGTCAAATTTGATTATATTTATGTGTTATATCGCGTTATACATTTCATTAATATACTTCTAGAACAAAAATTTAAATATATTTCAAAAAATAAGAGACTGACTACATCACTGCAAGGATGGATATTGTTGTTCAAAGAATATTATTTTGAAATTTAGATATTTGAATAAATATCACTTCCATAATTTTATTATTTTTGTATAAGCTAGTTTGATTATTTGAATATAACGGTATGATTGAAAGTAGTGTTTATTTAATAAATCTATTTTATTTGTGTAGTAATAATATATATTTATTTTTTTAAAAAAATAAAGACCATTTAATAATAGAAAAATATGAACAATTGAGATCCAATATGTTTCAAAATGAACATACTAATTATTATTTTTTAAAATTTATATGGGTATCCGATTGGATATCGTGTAGAAAAATTTTATCGGTCCCAATCCAACATATATATAATTTGTCTCGCTTCTTTTTTATACAATGTCTAATTGAATTTATTTCTCTCTCGTCATTAATCCAGCAGGACCCTTCTGTAATGAAAAAATATATTTAGTGGTGTAGATGCATCTAGCCGATCAAGAAACAGACTGCAAAGGCCCGTATTTTGTATTCATAATTTTGCGGAATTATTAAAATTTTTCAAAATGAATAATTAAATGAATAAATAACTTGTCTAATTTATAAAATAAACATGTAAATAATTTTAACTTTAAAATAACAACGGAAGCAAATATTGTTTTCAACCAACAATTTAAAAATAATCCAACGTAAACATCAACTTAAAAATAATTCAGCGTATTAAAACTGAGTTTGAATAATAAAAGGTACATAAATTAAATCATGAAATCATGAGGTCCTCGGGTTTACTACTGCTGTCCCAAGATCGCTCACTGATCTCCGCCCGCGGTCTCGACCTCATCAACACCTACAACAATCAATTCTAGTGAGTCTAAAGACTCAACATGTATATATCGTGTATAACAAGTAAATATATATAATAAAATCCCATGCAACGTAAAAATATGGTATTGTAAAGCGTACGGTGAAAATCGTATCATGAATAATTATAACTACGTGCATATCTGAAAATCATACGTAAAAGCTTTGCTCAATAGAACTCTGTCATAACATATCATAATTTTCTGGTAAGGATAATGTTTCTAAGCAAGTGGCCCATAACATAACGTAAGCGCCTGATCAGACTAAACCACAGTATACTGGGCGGTAGAGATCAATCATAGCCCTTGGACTGGATGTCCGTACCCATACATAATCATAAATCGGTCGTAATTCACCGGGCGGAGAGGTCCTCGGTTGCGCCTACCGACTTCCAAACCCATAAGCATAAGGTGGCCACAAGACATATAGCATATATCTCAAAAATAAACATTTTATATTTTTATGCACGTAATATAATTATAACCTTATTTTTACCGGATGAGTTGGATCGTTCCCAGGCTTGCTGCGACTTACTACTAATATGTGACACATGCAATAAATCTTAATTTGACAAAATTTTAAAAATATAACAAAAAACGAGACGATTCGGACCAACAACTTGATTTTTAACCATGGCTTCGTACCAACCCGAACCAACATTAAACCGACGTTTAACCATGATTAAAAATACCCCAAACATACTGAAAAATATGCATACTAACTGTAAAACACGAAAATAGGTGAAAGGAATCCAAAAACATAAAACACTCTTTCGAGAGTTATTTTGGCACCTTTCACCGTAAATTCTCGTACGACCTCTAAACTCGACCAAATCACGAACGGCCAAAAAAACGACTTTCCTAACTCAATAAGGTATTGTCCAGTCCAAGGCCATGGGCTAAAATCCAACCAAGAACTCAAACCAACCTCAAAACCGAAGATGAAAGTTGCTGTCAAAAAAAAACCAGCAGTGGCAACTTGTGCGTTTGTGGTGTAAACTCTGAAATTTATTGACCAAGGGCTTGAACCACCTCCCAAGGACTCTTACCAACATCCTAAGGCATGGCTTGGACCATGGCTAAGGGCTAAAAGCCAACCACAACCCATCCAACACCTCCAAAAACCGAAAGTTACTCACAAAGAAACATGATGAAACCGAAATGTGCTTGGGATGTTTTGGTGAAATGTTGATGGATCCGTGAACCAATCCTTGAAGGGATGATTTGGTCACGTCCTTGACATGTTAAGGTAGAGTTATAACCATGGCTACGGCCCCTAGGACAGCCAAGATTCGAACACAACCATTAAACAACTCAATGACAGAAACCTTGACACAAAAACTGTACTCATGGAAATGTTGCTGCCACTTCTTCCTCCTGAGTGTATGGACCTAAACCAACGAACCAATGACACCCTAACACACTCTAAAACATTCCTAGAAGCAGCCATGTGTGCCTGGAAAACGAGCCACTCACTGTAAGCAACAAAACACACCAAACCGTGAAGTTGAAAACCAAAAGAGCCAAGAAATTCTGTACAGATTTTTGCTTGGAAAGTTCCTGTCATTTTCGTGTTGCTTGCTTGAATCCTGCTTATATAATTGAAGAGCAAATAAACAATATATACATGCCTGGAATTTGTTTTGACACAAAACAAATCAAAACGACAATACGACGCGACGGAATCGAGTTGGATTTCTCCTCTTGTTCTCCTACTGTTTTGCTCTTGCTTTCACGATTATTAGATGCAGTTTTCTGCTAATTTTCGAAGGTGAGGTTGTGGGGAAGGTAGGTGATGAAGGTGAATAATATAATAGGTGTTAAAGGTGCCTTTAGTTTGGGAGTTACAAGTCAAGAATTTGAGTGGTTTGGTTTTGAATGGTTTCTTTTCCTCTTGTTGCCTTTGCCATTCACGACTTTTTGCTCAGCTGATCCCTTCTGGTTTTTCGAGTATATTAGTGTAGGATATGTAAGTAATGAAGATGAATGGTATAAGTGGTGTTAAATGGGTCATAACATACATTAAAATGGGAGTTACAAGTGAAGGAGGTGAATGGTTTTTGAAATGCTTCTCCTTCCTTTGCTAGCCGATGATTTTGTTCCTATTTTTGCTGTACGATCAGCTCACTTTCTAGGCTCATAGGTTGATGGGAATTGAAGTGGAATTGTAGTATTTGAATTACCAATAATTAGTGAATTAAAAATGAGTAATTGAATACACCATGAAGTGCAATTAGGAGTGGTTTGAATGGAGAGTTATCAACCTTTGAATTATTTTAAATGTTGGACCCAAAATTATTATTACTAATTTGCATGGTATCTTATTGATTAAATCTTGTATTTTAAATTCTTAAGGTTTAATACACTTATTATATATATTTTTAATGAATTACAATTTAATTTAGAGTAGAACATTGCATGGCATGCTTGACTTAAAATTTATGTATTTAAATGTTATGTTTAAATTTCTTGACTATTTTATACCTAGCTTAATTCATCCTCCATTTATTTACATATTTTTTTTAAGCTTTAATTAAATATTAACCAAAAGAACTTATTTACCAACTTAACTCTAATTAATTTATTAAATCCCAAGGACATTCTTTTTCTTTAAATTAAATTATTCTTTGACTTAACTTAAATTTAGGAATGTCTTTCTTATTATTAATCTTATCTCTAATCTTCAAACTCCGGTCCGTCCTCGCGTATTTAACTGAAAAGATAAAACTAAACTTTTGCATTTAAAATAAATAGTTATGACTTGTCAAATATCAAAATGAATTAGACCCTTCATATATATATATATATATATATAAATCATTTTTAAATTTAAATAGTAATAATTATGCATGGCTTATACGTAGTCTGATTTTCGGGTCGTTACAATCTTCCCCCCTTAAATTGAATTTCGTCCCCGAAATTCGCTAATCCTCGATAATCCAAAAGTTTAGATTCTTAATTCTATTATCCCAACAACCACGCTACCGCTGCGCTACTCTGATAAAAATTAAGTCATAGGCTGTCCTTACGTTTCTTCAATCCTAATTAGATTGCCTACCAAAAATCTCATATGCGAATCGCAACTTAAAACGACTTATGGTAACTTAGCTTTACTTTACTATGACCTCGAATTCTGACTTTTCTCATCGTTCCCAATATTAGAATTGGTGGTTCAAACTTATCATGTCTTACCTTCCTTATACTATACCCGTAATGTTCAACGACCTATTACATTAGCATTTACGCAGTTCAACTTAAAGACTCTTAGCACCAAAGGTTACTGATCAACTTCTATCCTCGGTGATACACTTAAAATTTAAATCTTATCTCAGCTCCATAACAAAATTAGTCTAAGATCCTTGAATCGAATCTTTATCTTACAGCCCAAACTTATATAACTTAACTATTTACGAGTATACCCCAAATATAAAATTGTTGCAAATCTTAAACCTCAAATAACGTTAATCCATAAAACCCAATTATACAACATCGACCTTCTACCAAGATTTTAAAGCCCTTCAAGTCTCAATTATATGCTTAAACCATTTTCTTTCCAATTACAATATAGTTGAGGCCTAAGACTCTGGACTTTCCTCATTGAAACAAATGTCGCATTCTTAAGTATCATCAATGCTTAATTAAGTCTAGTGTATAAAACTTAATAAGTTATCTCATGTTAGCGATAAACTTACTCTAATAATTCAACTTCGCTCATATCACCCATAGAGTTCTAAAATTCTCATATCAAAATTTCGGATTTCTTACTCAATTAAAATCTTAATGTTAGTTCATTGGTACTCTATGTTGAACGCCTCTAATTCTCTTTTAGTTTTTATTTCACCCAAAACTTATGTATGAACACCTATCTTATAAATCTTGAAATTCAAGCTTATGCAACCCAAATAATATTAGATAGTATAACTCCAGCCCACATGTCCGCTTAGTCCCAAATTTCTTAATGACTTTCAAAATTCCTCAAGATAAGGTGTCTAATTCAATTCTTACATGCGTCTATCGAGTAACCTAACCATCCATCATACTCAACTTTCTAGAAAAATCAAATTCCCCCAAAGGTATAATTCTAACTGTTAAGATCCTGGTTAAAACTTACGACACATCAAACTTAAATTCCCAAAAAAATTCGCTAACTCAATGTTTACTCTTATAACTTAGCTAACCGATAAATTTTTACTTTAACTTGTCGTCACTTTAAATTCTTAATTTGTCCCGACGTTATATCACCAACGCTTAAATTTTCAAGCCCAAGATTTATTCATCCTACAGTGTCCTTGGTTGTCATTCCTTATAACAATATAATCCAGCTATTTCGAGGTTCTAATCATCTTTCCAAGCTTAAATTATCGAAAATTCTTATCATTTAAACCTTTCAATTCTCATCTCAAGAATTTTTTTTTTTTATCCCGAAAATTCCACAATTACCCATGAGTTCTCAGTATTCCCAATTTCATTTATAGATTTCCCGTATCATAAGGTTCAATAGCCTTAAGTTTATTAAACCCAAAATTAATTCCCATAACACGTCTTACATTTCTATAAATACTCAAAATCCCAAGTGTTCCTCAAAAGTTCGCATTTAATCCTTAAAAATTTTGAAGCCCTTACAGTTCTCCAAATTTACATTTTGGTCCTATAACTCTTCGAAATTTGCATTATTGTCGCCATAAAATTTTTCATCTTTACCTCATTAAACTTTTAAATTCTCGAACTCAAAATTTAATCCCCAAAATTTGATAAATTCGAAAATAGTCCCTTAGAATTTTTTTTTTCACTTAGGTCCTCAAATTATTAGTTATTATAATTAGGTCCCTAAACTTCTCAATTCATGCAATTCCACCCTTAAATCTAACTAGGTAGAGCATGTATCTTAAATAAATTCTCATAATTAATCTTACATTTCCATAGATACTTAAAATCCTCAAATTGTACATTTATAATCCTAAAGATTGTCGTAGTCTTCGAATCGCTATTGCTTATAAGAAATCCTCAAAAATTTACACGACTAGAAACCAAGAACCATTAATAATTTCTTAGAAATTCTACAAGTCTCAAAAGCATTCATAATTTTCAAGATTAACTTATAACCCATAAGGAGGACATCAACACTACTGACCTAAAAATTAATATAGTCAAATCATTTTCAACTTCTCCTAAAGCCCAATATTCGAATTCTTAGACATTTCCAATTCCAAACGTAACCAACATGCATAATTACATTATTTCTTTAAATTTAAATAAATACTGCATAATCAAAATCTGAACGTAAAATATTTCATGAAAACATGCTGTTAAAATATTTCATGCTTTAAACAAAGTGCGTAAACGTAAAACTTACAGACCGAAGGCGTGACTTCGTGAGCTTCACAAGGTCAGTAGTAGTACAACCCTTTACAAGAACATAGGCTCTGATACCAACTGCAAAGGCCCGTATTTCGTATTCATAATTTTGCGGAATTATTAAAATTTTTCTAAATGAATAATTAAATGAATAAATAACTTGTCCAATTTATAAAATAAACATGTAAATAATTTTAACTTTAAAATAGTAGCGGAAGCAAATATTGTTTTCAACCAACAATTTAAAAATAATCCAACGTAAACATCAACTTAAAAATAATCCAACGTATTAAAACTGAGTTTGAATAATAAAAGGTGCATAAATTAAATCATGAAATCATGAGGTCCTCGGGTTTACTACTGCTGTCCCAAGATCGCTCACTGGTCTCCGCCCGCGGTCTCGACCTCATCAACACCTACAACAATCAAGTCTAGTGAGTCTAAAGACTCAACATGTATATATCGTGTATAACAAGTAAATATATATAATAAAATCCCATGCAACGTAAAAATATGGTATCGTAAAGCGTACGGTGAAAATCGTATCATGAATAATTATAACTACGTGCATATCTGAAAATCATACGTAAAAGCTTTGCTCAATAGAGCTCTGTCATAACATATCATAATTTTCTGGTAGAGATAATGTTTCTAAGCAAGTGGCCCATAACATACGTAAGCGCCTGATCAGACTAAACCACAGTATACTGGGCGGTAGAGATCAATCACAGCCCTTGGACTGGATGTCCGTACCCATACATAATCATAAACCGGTCGTAAGTCACCGGGCGGAGAGGTCCTCGGTTGCGCCTACCGACTTCCAAACCCATAAGCATAAGGTGGCCACAAGACATATAGCATATATCTCAAAAATAAACATTTTATATTTTTATGCACGTAATATAATTATAACCTTATTTTTACCGGATGAGTTGGATCGTTCTCAGGCTTGCTGCGACTTACTACTAATATGTGACACATGCAATAAATCTTAATTTGACAAAATTTTAACAATAGAACAAAAAACGAGACGATTCGGACCAACAACTTGATTTTTAACCATGGCTTCGTACCAACCCGAACCAACATTAAACCGACGTTTAACCATGATTAAAAATACCCCAAACATACTGAAAAATATGCATACTAACTGTAAAACACGAAAATAGGTGAAAGGAATCCAAAAACATAAAACACTCTTTCGAGAGTCATTTTGGCACCTTTCACCGTAAATTCTCGTACGACCTCTAAACTCGACCAAATCACGAACGGCCAAAAACACGACTTTCCTAACTCATTAAGGTATTGTCCAGTCCAAGGCCATGGGCTAAAAGCCAACCAAGAACTCAAACCAACCTCAAAACCGAAGATGAAAGTTGCTGTCAAAAAAAAACCAGCAGTGGCAACTTGTGCGTTTGTGGTGTAAACTCTGAAATTTATTGACCAAGGGCTTGAACCACCTCCCAAGGACTCTTATTAACATCCTAAGGCATGGCTTGGACCATGGCTAAGGGCTAAAAGCCAACCACAACCCATCCAACACCTCCAAAAACCGAAAGTTACTCACAAAGAAACATGATGAAACCGAAATGTGCTTGGGATGTTTTGGTGAAATGTTGATGGATCCGTGAACCAATCCTTGAAGGGATGATTTGGTCACGTCCTTGACATGTTAAGGTAGAGTTATAACCATGGCTACGGCCCCTAGGACAGCCAAGATTCGAACACAACCATTAAACAACTCAATGACAGAAACCTTGACACAAAAACTGTACTCATGGAAATGTTGCTGCCACTTCTTCCTCCTGAGTGTATGGACCTAAACCAACGAACCAATGACACCCTAACACACTCTAAAACATTCCTAGAAGCAGCCATGTGTGCCTGGAAAACGAGCCACTCACTGTAAGCAACAAAACACACCAAACCGTGAAGTTGAAAACCAAAAGAGCCAAGAAATTCTGTACAGATTTTTGCTTGGAAAGTTGCTGTCATTTTCGTGTTGCTTGCTTGAATCCTGCTTATATAATTGAAGAGCAAATAAACAATATATACATGCCTGGAATTTGTTTTGACACAAAACAAATCAAAACGACAATACGACGCGACGGAACCGAGTTGGATTTCTCCTCTTGTTCTCCTACTGTTTTGCTCTTGCTTTCACGATTATTAGCTGCAGTTTTCTGCTAATTTTCGAAGGTGAGGTTGTGGGGAAGGTAGGTGATGAAGGTGAATAATATAATAGGTGTTAAAGGTGCCATTATATGCCTTTAGTTTGGGAGTTACAAGTCAAGAATTTGAGTGGTTTGGTTTTGAATGGTTTCTTCTCCTCTTGTTGCCTTTGCCATTCACGACTTTTTGCTCAGCTGATCCCTTCTGGTTTTTCGAGTATATTAGTGTAGGATATGTAAGTAATGAAGATGAATGGTATAAGTGGTGTTAAATGGGTCATAACATACATTAAAATGGGAGTTACAAGTGAAGGAGGTGAATGGTTTTTGAAATGCTTCTCCTTCCTTTGCTAGCCGATGATTTTGTTCCTATTTTTGCTGTACGATCAGCTCACTTTCTAGGCTCATAGGTTGATGGGAATTGAAGTGGAATTGTAGTATTTGAATTACCAATAATTAGTGAATTAAAAATGAGTAATTGAATACACCATGAAGTGCAATTAGGAGTGGTTTGAATGGAGAGTTATCAACCATTGAATTATTTTAAATGTTGGACCCAAAATTATTATTACTAATTTGCATGGTATCTTATTGATTAAATCTTGTATTTTAAATTCTTAAGGTTTAATACACTTATTATATATATTTTTAATGAATTACAATTTAATTTAGAGTAGAACATTGCATGGCATGCTTGACTTAAAATTTATGTATTTAAATGTTATGTTTAAATTTCTTGACTATTTTATACCTAGCTTAATTCATCCTCCATTTATTTACATATTTTTTTAAGCTTTAATTAAATATTAACCAAAAGAACTTATTTACCAACTTAACTCTAATTAATTTATTAAATCCCAAGGACATTCTTTTTCTTTAAATTAAATTATTCTTTGACTTAACTTAAATTTAGGAATGTCTTTCTTATTATTAATCTTATCTCTAATCTTCAAACTCCGGTCCGTCCTCGCGTATTTAACTGAAAAGATAAAACTAAACTTTTGCATTTAAAATAAATAGTTATGACTTGTCAAATATCAAAATGAATTAGACCCTTCATAGTAATAATTATGCATGGCTTATACGTAGTCTGATTTTCGGGTCGTTACACAGACTTTCCGTTAACAATTGTTAGGATCATCTCAGTTTTTAAAGAAAATTTTAAAAAATTTACACATCACCTTCTAACTTTATCTTTGATCCTGAAAACTTAATAATCCTGAAAATTTTGGTGATGATGAATCTTCATTCGTATTGGTAGGGAGTAAGCCACTGACAACGGTAGGTGTAACAATTTCTATGATTTTATTGATTTACGAGCTTCTAAATTTTTTTAAAAAATTTGATTATATGTATTTTTTATATTGCATTATACATTTTTATACATTAATATACTTCTAGAACAAAAATTTTAAAATATTTCAAAAAACAGGAGATTGACTACATCACTACAAGGCTTTGATATTCATGTTAAAAGAACATTGTTTTGTAATTTAGATATTTGAATATATGCCCCTTCCATAATTTTATTATTTTCGTATATGCCAGTTTGATTATTTTAATATAATAGTATGATTGAAAAGTAGTGTTTATTTAATAAATCTATTTATTTGTGTAATAATAATATATATTTAAATTTTTTAAAAAATAAATACAATTTAATAATAGAAAAATATAAATAATTGATATCCACTATGTTTCAAAATTAACATACTAATTATTATTTTGAAAATTTATATGGGTATCTGATTGGATATTGGGTAGAATAATTTTATCTGTCCCAATCCAACATATATATATATATATATATATATATAATTCAGTTAGACATCATCACTATTGTTTTATTTTAGATAATATTAATTTAATATTAACAAATAAAATTTGTGTCCACAGAAATGTACGGTAAAATTGTAATAGTTTAGATGCATCACCTTCTAAACTTTATCTTCCATGGTAACAACTTAATAAAAGTTATTCAATAATCTTTTGATAATTAAAATTTTAAAACATACGTATATATATATATAAATTGTTTCATTGTTTGGCAGTTTTGGGAGATGAAAATTGATTTGTTAGTACTTTTAATTTGGTCCATAAAATAATGCAATCGTGTTTGGTTCGATGATAAGATTAATGAATGATTAACAAATAAATGATAGATAAGAAAATATAGATAAATTAAAAATCTTTATGCCATGTGCTCAAATTACTCTTTTAATATCCTACGATTAAATCCACTTTGATTTATCCCACGTTATCCACAATACTTATAACATGGAAGAAATAAAATCCACTTTGATTTATCTTTATCTATATTTTTTAATCTAAAACGATTTATTTTAATTTCATCTCATAAATTGATGGAAAATCGATTAATTAATATATTAAATAATTCAAATTTGAATGTAAATCCTTCATCAAGAATTTAAAGAATCCCAAGAAAAGGCAACATCGGAGTCCTAATAGAAATACACATCGTCAACTATAAATATGACTCTAACCCCATTAATTCATTGCCAATAATCATTATTATCAGACGACGCATACATCTTTTTGCAAATATAAATCTTTTCTTTCTTTCCATTTCCGTGAATCGATGTCTCATCAACGGGCTCTCGCCGCCTTCTTGTTTCTTGTTTGTTATGCTTTACTATCCATTGTTAATGCTCATCCATTGAAAATTTGCAAGTTTGATCGGATCTATCAGCTTGGAGATTCGATTTCTGACACTGGAAATTTGATACGTGAGTATCCTATCGGAGTCAACACTGCCTTCGCAAGACTTCCTTATGGAGAAACTTTTTTCAAGAACGCCACGGGTCGTTGTTCAAATGGTTTTCTTATGATCGACTATATAGGTATAAATTTTATTAATACGGGTAAATTCGATAGGGGACTCTTATACTTAGTTTTTAGGTCACGTATAGTCTTGGGAATAATTCAAAGTTATTTATTTTCAATATATATATATATATTGTTTTCAATTGGTTGATGCGGTAATAGTACATCTATAATCGTGTTGTTTTTGCTAGCCATGGATGCTGGTCTTCCATTGCTACCGCCTTACAGAAACACAAGAGCAGACTTCAAGCATGGAGTCAACTTTGCGGTTGCAGGCTCCACCGCGTTATCCTCGCAAGTTTTGGCAAGCAAAAAAATTTTGAATCCTGTCACGAATTCTTCTCTCGATGTACAGTTGGGTTGGATGTCGTCTCATTTCGATTCTATCTGCCTTGATCACAGAGGTCACTAATTAAACTTTTTCGTCTTCAAATAAAATATTTCAAAAATTTGTAAACAATTTATATGTTTCGAATTTATGTATAGATTGTGTTGAGAAACTTCATGATGCCCTTTTCATGGTTGGAGAAATCGGTGGGAACGATTACAACTACGCAATCTTTCAAGGAAAATCGATTGAAGAGCTAAAAAGCATGGTGCCGGATATTGTTAATACCATTATGGAGGGAGTCAAGGTAATTTTAAAGGGGAAACAACAATGAATGTGTTATTCTCAATGTTTCGATAACCATTATTTAAGCAACTACAAAATTACGTACTAATTGTATGTATTTGTGTTTAATTTGCAGAAAGTGATTGGTTTTGGGGCTACAAGAGTGGTGGTTCCGGGAAACTTCCCCATCGGATGCCTCCCAATCTACCAAACGGCTTTCCAGTCCAACGTGTCCATAGCATATGATGAGAACCAATGCCTCAAACAGTTGAATGACTTCGCGACATACCACAACCAGCAACTCCAACAAGCCATCCACAAACTACAACGAGAGATACCAAATGCCATGATCATCTATGGAGATTATTACAACGCCTATCAATTTCTGCTCAACTTTGCACGATTTTACGGTATGTTTCTCTTATTGTATATATGCAGTAAACCATTACGGGCGCTGCAACACTCGTTAGATCATAAATAATTGATGTTTCTGTATTCTTGTAGGATTTGATTCCGAAAGAGCTTGTTGTGGGATTGGAGGCAAATACAATTTCGACTTGACAAGAATGTGTGGAGCCGATGGTGTTGAAGTTTGCTCGGATCCTCATCGATACATAAGTTGGGACGGAGTGCATTTAACTCAAGAAGGATACAAGATCATGTCGGCTTGGTTGATTAATGAAATCTTCCACAAGTTTCATTGTCATTTCTGAATTAATGTCGGAGTACCTTTTATTCTTTATATGTAGCCTAAACATAGCTAAATAGGAGCCATTTTTATAAGTAAGATTCAATTAGATATTATTTTCATTATAGAGTTGATCACATTTAAATATAATAAATTTTGTGACATGTTTTGTTTATATTTTCCTAGATCCTCAATTTCCTTTATTTGTACTAATATGTCAATTAATCAGTACCGTTCATTTACGGCTTCAAAATCTTGATCACAAGTCAAGTAATCAGATAATTCTGAAGTTGGTTTTTCAAATCGAGTTATATTTGTTTCGTTTTTATTATTTTTAAAATTTTGTGTAATATCTTATATAATTTTAGTTAATTAGAAACATTAAATTTTTTTTTAACACAACATCTTATATAGAAGAAACATAGATACTAAAAAAAATTTATTTTAACAAAATATTAGTATTAATCAAAATTTATGTTAATATACTTGCGTATATACATTCTTCAAAACTAGTGCATCATGTAATTATCACTGAAGGATATTATATATTTTGTAAATAATAATAAAAAATGGAAAGAATTAACTTTTAATATAAAATACATTTTTGTTATTTTGTAGTTTATTCCATTTGGTAAATGGAAATTCGTACACCCTAATATTTTTTGTAAAAATAGTAGGCCAATATTTTTATTTCCGTTGGAAAGCTTGGGATAAAATATGTACAATATTAATTTTAGATATTAAAAACAAGAATTTTTCGTTATATTATTATATATAACAAAAGATATGACAATTTTTTAAAAGTAAAAATATTAGTTGTTGACATATGAAAAATCTTGGTGAATCAAAGTTTTACAATATAGAAAAGTAATTTTAAGGTAATGTTGTCAATTAATAAACACGAAAAATCATATGAAACTCTCTCACATAATAAATAATTTTGTGAGACATATTTTTTATCCGATCTATGAAAAATAGTATTTTTTATGTCAAAATATTACTTTTCACTTCGGATATAGATCGGATCGACTCGTCTCACTGATATAAATTAATGAGAGCGTCTCATAAGAAATCTACTCATTAATAAATTAAATAGATAAGATGGAATGTTGCTAATATTTTTTTCAAATATAAATAACATAATTCAAGATAATATTGATTAAAATTATATAATTTTTTAGTCAAATTATGAACTTTGTAATTGTTTAAAATTTTCAAAATATATTTATATACCGCCTTATGATAGTTACAACATATATAGAACACTTTCTCATTTTTCTCTCTTTTTCTGCTTGAGGATTAATGTCGGTAAGAAACCAATTTTTTTAAATGTTATTCTTCATTGTTTTGATTTAGTCGGACGAATTCAAAATCAATTTTGTTTTTGAGTAATTTTTGTAATTTCGCTTGGTCTTTCAGTGTTGTTTCCATTTTTATGGTTTTCATCAGAAGATCGATTGCTTGACGCGCGTCAGGGTTATTCTTTTAAAAGATGGTTTGATTTGACTTGGTGCAAATTACAAAGCACTTTCTTTTGTAATCAATACTTAGTAGTAGTTGGTGATTGGTTGTTAACTGCTTTTCAATTGGATTGATGTTCTATCATTTGTTCTTCGTGGAGATGTTAGAGGAAATATGAGAAATAGATACTTTATCGAATGGTTAAAAGTATGTTTCCGTGAAACGTGTCCTCTCCTGATTAGGGCAGGATTAAATGCAAATTTATTATCTTTCCTCAGTTTTCTCTTTATGACTCTTGTTATTTATATTAAGGATTTTAATGTTTTATATGCAATCCAGATAGTTCATAAGGCTGCTAGTTTATGTTGTTTGATGTAGCTAAGTTTGCGCATTTCCAGATTTTTATCGTCCTAATGATCCTCTTATTCAATAGGTCTTTGCCAATCGACTGAGGCTTCAAAGAGAAGTGGAAGTCAATTTAGATGAGGTCACGTGTTGATATTATCTTATTTATTTAATTGGATAGGAACTTATCTATCTTTTTATCTCTATCTTTATTAGTATATTTCTATTTTAAATTCCTTAGATTAGGTTATATTATCTCTTTAGGCACCGTTTGGTAACCTATATAAGTGGTTATCTTATGTTAAATTCAATCTAATATCGTGATTAATATGATGACAATGTTTGTATACTTATCTTTGGGCCCTTTACAATTAATTGTTAAACTCATATAATTAATGCTCAATGCAGCCCAACATAATTTATGCAATATCTAATGTAACATGTACTATAAACACACATTTACCGAAATAACCTCGAAGTCATAATATTTGTTTTAACATTCACCGACAAAAATCATTTAACTTCTTTCCACAGCCGCACATAGGAATGAAGCAGATCTCTGGGCCATTAAGTTCTTTTGAGAATGCTATCATGTTTCAAAGGGCTAGACCTTTCCATACCTATCACTTTTACACAAGATCCGGTTTTTCTGTTTGTGTTTTTTCGGATGCGAAGGAGGATGAACCTACTTTGTTCACTTCTCTGTATTCATGTTCTTTTCATTACTTTTTTCTAGTATATTTACCTTCTTTTTACGGCTTTTTTTTGTTGTACAGATTATATACTGTGGGGCTCCAGGTCCGATATCTAAATACTAATAATTTTAACTGTATCAAACCAAACGATTTAATAAAATATATAATTTCTTGTTCACAAACTGATAAAAACATCGTCAGAATAATTTAAATGTCTCAAATGTTTGAAATATAATTTTCAACATGTCAAAATAACTAGTGAACAAAAGTAATCAAAACATCATCAAATAGTTCCTAAGACCCGAGAATCCCACTCTAACTCGTATATCCTCGCCTAGAACTGGACTCTGGCATCCCAAGCCTCGCCTCACCTACCGTCAAGCACATGAAAACAAGAGGTAGCCGACGTGCCGGTGAGTATAAACCCAGTATGATACAATCAATAACATATGAGAATTTAAAATTTCACAAAGTTCATATAAATCCATAAAGATGCAATATAATGCAATGCATGATCAGAAGCTGTGGGCTATCAATAAATTTCAAGATCAAGTGAATCATCTGGTCATAGGGTACCCAAGGGAATAGAATCACCCAGCAACAGCCACCGACTCATCCGCTCGGAGTGGGGTGCTGTGTTCTACAATCCCAGGACTATGGTGCGCCTATAGAGAGTGTTCAGGCCATAGTAGCGACCTCCGCATACACTATGCCAACTCAACTGTAGCCCCATACGTCCAACAAATCAATAAATCAAGGCGACCTCCGCCATATCAAATCTGAATCAAAAAGTGGCTCAATATGCAATGTAATGATGCAAATCAATATCATCATTTCGATATCATAATTAACTCATCTCAATACAACAATCATCATCAAATCACCAATAGTTCATCGAGCCATAGAGTTTTCAATTTAAAATAAAAAATGATACTTTTACCTCGTATGCTACCGACCGTAACATACCTTTCAAATATTACCAAAAGAAGATCGAAATGTGTAGTTGAGAAATCTTGAACCTCTGAATTCTACTATAACTCAAGAACTCGGATCATTTATCAAAACAGAGCAATTTCTGTAAAAAATTCATAATTAATTCAATACTTCCTCAAATCAAGATCCGCAATTGGATATACAAGAAAACTCAAAGCCCAACAATTCTTCTTCATAAAATTTTGTCAAATAAAGTCATTTACTCAGCCGTTCATAATCTGAAACATACAACATAATTTTCGAAATTCTGCATCCGTACCAATCTGACACATTTTAGTATTTCGAGCATAACTCCCTCAATACTCAATGGAATCAAGCCCAGTTTATATCATTTCGAAGACAAGACAATGTTCTATAACTTTCTTTTGAACAACAAATTCAGAATCCCAACCGATTAATACCAGAATTCGAATAAACAAAAGCCATGGACACAAACTCGGGATTCTAGACCAGCTTTAGTAAATATATCATATCTCTTTCATTTCTTCATGGAACTGAGTGATTCTTGAACCAAATCGAAGCTAACTCGATTATCTACAAGTTTGATGAAGACCATAGCTCCAAAATCCAACATCAAATGTCCCATAAACACGAAATACAGAAGGCGTGGAAATTGTTCTTCGTACATAAACAAGAAACCATTCTCATATCCCATTTAAATTCAAACCAACACAAATACAACATCTCCAACATCTCAATATCTCAAATATCAACTCAAATATCAATTCTAAACTTCAACCCATTTCCAAACTTGAATAAAAATATAATACACTTACACCATCTTGAAGAGATGATCACGAATCTAGCTTTATTTCTAAATTTCCTTGAGCAAATCTCCCTTAAAATTAGAAAGAAGTTTGAAAATGGAGAGGAAATAGATGAGGGTTCGATGGAGAAGAAGGGAAATGATTACTGAAGGTGAAAGTTGACTCAAATAATGATTTTTCGCGTCTATAGCGCCGTAGCGCCACTTTTTTAGCGCCTCAGCGCCAAACCTTCGCAAACTAGCGCTTAGGCGCCACTTTCTAGCGCCGCAGCGCTTGAATAGTAACCCGATGAACAGTACCGTGAACAGTAATTTTTTTTTTCGAATTTTTTTTAAAATTAGGGCATTCCATATACTTTTCAATATAAGTTGTTATATGGTGTTTTTCGTGTTTGTCAGAAGACCAGTTTAAATGGTTTGAACTTGTGGCATAAATCTATGTGAGGCCCGGGGCCGAAGAGGGCGGGGGGTGATCGCCGGTGCCATGAGGTTGCACGGACAATGAGCGGCTCCTGGCAGGCTTCTAGGCGGAGGGAACATGGATGAACCGATATTACACCGGAATGAGAGGGATTCCGAGACTGTTCAATGTAATGGACTGTACAGTTGAAGAGGGCTTAAAAGATTTGATTTGTACTATTCATATCACGAAGGTGCATCTTCTTTTCGGTAGATCATCACATAAGAACTCCAAAGTTAAGCGTGCTTGACTTGGGGCAATTTTGAGATGGGTGACCTCCTGGGAAGTTTCCCAGGTGCGTGTGAGTGAGGACATAAGCACGCTGGAAAGACTCGTCTTGGTACAGTGAGGACAGTCATCAAATCTGGGGCGTTACAGTTGGTATCAGAGCCGACCTCTTTTAGTATTGATTACAAAAGAAAGTGTTTTGTAATTTGATAGAATTGAAGAAGCTTTGCTGCTGCTTTGTTGGATGATTTTTGTCGTGGCTTTTTGATTCTTCCTTCCAATTTTTGTTCAACTCTGCATGTTAGTTTAGGTTGTATTCCACGATCTTCCATGTTGGGTAGTGGCCTTGCCTGGTCGCATAGTTCTTCTCCTAAGCAAACTGCAATTCTCTTGGGCTTTCATCAGTTGAACTTTTGCTCATGGGCTTCCAAATGGGCTTCTTGGATTATTTTTTAGGCACAACAATTGCCACCTAGCCAATTTGGGCCAATGACCAATTTGGCCAATTTTGGCTGTTTGGTCATTCTCTTGGGCCAGCTATTTACAAACCCCGTGGCATCACATGGTTGAGAAAGGAGTGGTTCTATGGACTTGAAGATGAATTAATCGAGACGCAAGGTTTTCTTCCATCAAGTTAAATCCAAGTGTGCATTCCCTGAATCCCCTGATTCCTCTAGTGTTTTTCAATCTGGGGTTTATCAGTGCAACTTCTCTGTAGTGAAAAAATCTTGTCTCTTACCATCTTCTTTCCCAAACAACCCCTTATTCCTCTCACCTTCCTTAAACCCTTCTTCATCCTTTTGTTTCTCATTTCCCCACAAATATCCATCGGCAGCCCCCGATTTTCTTGAAAAAAACGCCGCTCCACGCTGCTACTCCTCATTTCTTGACTTCTCGCATCTTCCCACGGCTTCCAGCATTTAAAGTCTTCCATTTCTCCTCATCCATCCACTGCATCGACTCATCCTGCGGTTACAGGAAACAACGCGTGCCAGCGGAGGCGGTCTTCGGGGTTCATCGATTCGGCCGCCCACCTCCGAACCGTAAAGCCTCCCGAGACAGGTAATTCTTTGAACTCCTTCTCTAGTGTGGAAAGTAGACCCAATTTGAAGGTGCGGTTGTTTTCGTGCTCTATTAGCTTCATTGTATTGTTACTGTATCCTAAAACCGCGTAGCATATTTCTGAAAGTGAAAATTTTCAGCGGTTACCATAGCAATGAGGCAATATGGTTCTTCGATGTTGCAGAGACATCAATCGATTTTTTTGTTGGGGCGAACTCACTTGGTTATCGACGTGACTCTCTTTCTATAATCAACAAAATGTCGACTTTCAGATACTGTCTTCCTAGTTGTTTGGCTTCGATGTATCATCCTATTTTATTTTTCTTTTGATTTTCCTTGTACTCACAGGTCTAGAGATGTCCCTGGAGATTCTACCTTGGTAGAAGTTTTCAATCCAACCATCAACCCGTCTTACCACCAAATTCCCTTAACTGTTGAGAGTATTAACCTGTTGTTCCCCCTATCCACTCTAGAGCCTAGTGCTTTGTTGTTAGATCGCACGGTGGCACCGCTTTTTGAGTATGCCAAGTTTAAATCTTTACCACGAGGCGATGCAAATTGGAACACTTGGGTAGACCGGTTGAAAAAGTTTGATGGTAATACCTGGCGGAAACAAGGTCTTTACCAACTCATTCAAATGTCTACTTTTGACCCCACTTTCAATATAGATCTTCTCGAGGGTGCTATCAGGCTATGGGCTCCTCCTTGTAATTCCTTCATACTTCCTTGTGGTCCCATGTCTATCACTTTGTAGGATATCCTTCTGTTTACGGGTCTTCCATTTCTTGGGAATGAATTTGCTAGTTTAGTGGATACTCAAGACTTGCCTCAGCATTCCGAACAATACTTGAATCCTTCATCCTATTCCCAAGTTATCCGGTCTTGGTGTGCCCTTAGAAGAACTTCTCCCACCAGCGATGAGCGCATATCTTTCATGTGGGTGCTGATATGTAAATACCTCTTTTGTCCCTCTTCTGGCAAGCCCACCATGGAATATTTAGCTTTTGCTAGGTCTTTAAGTGTTGGGCATGTCCATGGTCTCGGTGTGATGTTATTAGGGTCACTTTACCGATGCTTGAATGTCGCTGTAAATGAGAACCCCTTTCTAAGCTCAACGGAGCCATGTGGATCCTTCAAGTATGGCTGTTTTCTTACTTCCCTGAACTAACATCTCCTCCTGGCTCTCTCACTGAACATTTGTCGTGGAAGGACCTTATGTCCTATCAAAGTGACTTCACTGTCGTGGATACTTTTTCATTCCTTCAGTCTTTACCATTCGATAGGCCAGCCCGTCGTTCGATTTGCTTCATGATTAAGGTCGAAGATTACCCGTGGATTGAACACATGGCCAATGTGAGGAAGACTGCTGATCCATCGTCGATGCTATCCGAGTAACCATTCTTCACCCGAGATTCTTAGTTTGTGATGGGACATCTCCTCGTGATCAAAGCACTCATTCCTTTGAGTTTTACAATCCAGCATTGTACCCTTCTCAGCTCGCTTTATGCCCGAGTCTCCCTTCTAAAACATTGCATCTGCCACATTCCATCAACGACATGATGAAAACAGAGCTTTCCCAGAAAAAGTTCACTTCATTGTCTCTCATCGATTTGTCCGAGCAAGTGAAATTCTTGAAGAACCCTGTCATTGAACATCCCATTACCGTATCAGACGGCTATTCTGATTGGTGGGCTATGAGGTACACTTTTCTTGTTCCTACGGCGTTAAAGCTTTCAGGTACGCACATTCGCCCTTATACTTTTGTTGTGGTTTGTTATAGTCACTGCCTGAGATGTGTTATGTTTCTTTTTGCAGTTACTCAAGATATTCATAAAGCACTAGATCTGTCAGTTGCCCGAAACAACAAGAAAGGTACAGAACCACAAGTCGTCCCTGCCAAATTGCATACCCCTAAACGAGGAAAAAAGAAATCTGTGGCTCAACCATTGAGGAGACGAACTCGATCCACCACCCAACTGCCTCATGCAATTCACCCACTCACTTCCACTCCTGTGGTTGGTACTATGATAGTGGAAAATGATAACTCCTCTTCAACCTCTGGTCCTTCGGCTGATCAAGAAACCGAGTCAGATGATTATGTCCGATTGGCTACTCCTTTGGCCTCACTTAAACATAGGAAAGTTCTCCCAGAATGTCATTCTGATGACGTGGCAGAAAAACCTCTGAAGACCAGCTCTCAATATCAGGTAATAACCATTCTATTCTTCCTTTCGTTATCATTTGGATCTAACTTCCTCTTTGTCATTGTAGGATTTATCAACACAGCGGGCGATGGTCTCTTCTGTCGAAGAGATTTTGGACTTCGACTTCAGCTTCCTAGACTCGAGACCATCCCATGTGGCCTCTTCTTCGAATCTCCCCTCTGGCTTGGAGCTAGCCACCGCAAAAGCTTCACTGCGTCATTTTCTGAACATGAATCTCAATGCCTTAGGGGACCTGGAAAAAAACACCATTTTGTCTGCTGTGTCTATTTTGAAAAGCAGCCCTGATTTCCTCCTATTCCCACTACATGACGTGCTGAATGCTTTGCCAACCATATTCTTGGCTTTTCAGGACTCAAGTTCTACGTGTTCGGAGATGTTAATTCAGGTGCAGAACTTCAAAGAGCAAAAAAAAAAAATTTTGATGGCATGCTCTCTGAAAGAAAAATCGCTCTATCCATTTTACATCAAAAAAACGCGGAGTTTGACGCCAAGGAAGAATTAGTAAAGAAGTTAAAGATGGAACTCGCCCAACACAAAGCTGACATGGTAACCCTTCTACATGACAGTGAGGTTTTAAAAGTTTCCACTGATAGACTCAAGGTTGATATCCAAGGCCTGGGCGAAGAGTTAGTAAGTCAAAAACATGCATATCAACAGTGGAAAGACGCCCTGAAAACAGCGGAACATACTCGGGCAGAGTGCCTGTCTAAGTGGGAGGAATTACGCCATCTTGACCTTTCTTAAATGCTCATGCACCACCATTTAACATTTCAGTTTGTTATTTTGTTCGATGCTCAGACTGTCTTATGGTAGTTCTTTTAATTTGTTGTATTTCTTTGCCATGATTTGGCTTACTGTTAAATTTTGGGTGCTAGAATTATATCATATCTGTTGCTGGGTTTGTCCACTGGTGTTTGTACAGATTTGTATTTCTGGGATGTCAAGATTACAGGGGAAAATCTGCCCAAATTTCTGTAAAAGTAAATTAAAAAAAAAAACACACAACGGCAAAATAGCCTGTTTCCTTCAATATTATCACCACACGCTATCACCATTGCTCATTGTCACCCATACTTTCCAAATAACATCAAATTATCGAAATATATAATAAACGCACTCTACACGTCATAAATTTGGCTATCAAGACAACACATCATTCTCTTAAAAGCACATCAGTTGCAAAAGATTCTATGGGCAAATTTTCTTTTATTTATTCACAGATGTTCCACCACTATTTGCAAACAGGTTTAACAAAGAATGACTGAAAGTCTATTCCTCCCCTCTTTACAGAACTTCTTACAAGTTGATATGACATATTCAAACCAAGTGGCCATCTAGCCTACTCCGTACCAGACTTCCTTACATCCAACTGCATGAACCATTTATATCCGATATTCCCACCCAACTACTGGGGTAGTAATGCTTCGAGTACTTGCCATTGATGCACCTCCTGTGTGGCTCACCATCCAGACTCGCCAACCAGTACGTATTTCTATCCAACACTCGATGAACTTTAAACGGTCCTTCCCAATTGGGCGACCATTTACCGAATTCCCTATCTTTAGATCCGAGGGGTAGAATTACCTTCTAAACCACGTCTCCCTCCTCGAATATCTTTTTATTCACGCGCTTATTGTAACTTCTAGCCACCTTGGATTTCTGAAATATCAAAGCATTAAACGTTTGCATTCTCAACTGATCCAAATCCTCTAGTTCCATAATCATTGCTTCCATGTAGAGCTCTGGTTCTAATTCATTCTGCTTCATCACTCTTAACGAAGGAACCACCACTTCCATAGGCAATACTGCATCATGTCCATAAGTCAAGGTGAAAGGGTTCAAACCAGTAGCACTTCTCTTCGATGTCCGATAAGCCCACAAAGTTTCTGATAATAGCCGGTGCCAATCTCGGGGGCTGTCCTCCATCATTTTTTTAACATCTTAATCAATACTTGGTTTTAAGCATCAGCTTGACCATTGGATTGGGGATAACGAGGTGAAGAATTAATCAACTGGATCCCATATTCCTCAGCAAATTCCTTCATTTCCGATCCCACGAACATAGTTCCCTAGTCGGTTGTGATCGATTGCTGGATTCCAAATCTGTGAATTATATGCTCTTTCACAAATACAATAACATCTTTCTGCTCTATTTTTTTCATGGGGAGGGCTTCAACCCATTTGGTGAAGAAATCAGTAGCCACAATTATAAAGGAATTTCTCTTTAGATGACGGAGGATAAATTTTGCCTATCAAATCCATGGCCCACCCCTTAAATGGCCATGGCTTTATGACAGTATGCATTTCATCAGCTGGCATCCTCTGAATATTTCCATGTTTTTGGCATTGCTGACACCCTCTCGAATATATTATACAATCATTTAGCATCGATGGCCAGTAGTGGCCATGCCTGCAGATTAACAACCTCATTTTGATCCCTGACTGGTGCGCCCCACATAATCCTTCATGTACTTGCTGCATTACTCTCATGGCCTCTGGGAAACCCAAACACCGCAACAAAAAATCATCATCCCCTTTCCTGTACAGTTCATCTTCCATCAAGACATAATGTAGAATTCTCATCTTCAACCCGTAATGCAACTTTTGCTCATCATTCCTCAATGCATCCTTTCTCTCTTCTCTCCGATCCCCGGCGAGTTCAACATCAATATCAAAGGTATCCACTTGTATTCCTCGCTGGTAAATAGAAGGATGATTTTTTTTTTGTACCAACAAAAATTTGTGGGTGAGCTCGGGCGATATCCTTAAACAGAAGCAATCTGAGCCAATTCATCATCTTCCCAGTTGTCTTGTCTTGGCACGTGTTGGAAGGTCACATCTTCAAAATCGTCAAGGAGCTGTGAAGCAGCTGTAAAATAAGGGGCTAACGCCAAACTTGAACATTTATATTCCCCGGACATTTGCTTGAGAACCAGTCGGGAATCTCCAATAATCAACACATCTTTAGCACCCAAATCTCGTAGAATTTCTAAGCCAATCACTAGCGCTTCATATTCAACCTGATTATTGGTGCATGAAAGTCCAGATTAAATGACATAGCTGTCTTAACTCCCGTCGGGGAGGTTATCACGACTCCAACCCCTGACGCCCTCTCTGTACTTGAACCATAAAATTTCAAAGTCCAGGATTGATTGACACAAAAAACTGGGATATCCACTGGTGCACTCCCTGCCACATCGACCATAGGGTGGTCTGCCAGAAAATCAGCAACAGCTTGGCCTTTCATCGATTTTTGGGGGCAATAAATAGGTAAACTCGGCCAATGCCAGCGACCATTTTCCAATCCTCCCAGTGAAAATAGACCTGTGAAGCATGTATTTGACAAGATCTGTATGTGAAATCACATAAACTCTTAAATGGATCAGATAATGCCTCAATTTAGTACATGAATAATATAAAGCCAAACAAATTTTTTTTATGACGGAATATCTAACCTCCACCTCTGTAAGTGATCGACTCAAATAATAATGGCCTGCTCATGTTCTCTTTGTTGTTTTGCGCCAAAAGACATCCAATAGAATCTTGAGCGGCTGATATATACAGTTTGAGGGGAAAACCACGCCTTGGGGGCATCAGAACAGGAGGTTTAGAGAAATATTCTTTTATTTTATTGAAAGCTTCTTGGTGACTTTTTTCTCATTTAAATTCTTCCGAGTCTTTCAACTTTAATAATAAAGAAAATTCTCGAGTTTTACCTGCCAAGTTTGAGATAAATCTTCTTAAATAATTTACCTGACCGAGGAATCTTTGTAGCTTCTTCTTATTCTTCAGTGGCATCACTGCCATGATAGCTTTAGCATTATTTTTGTCCACCTCTACTCCCCGCTGGTGAACTAAAAACCAATGAAATTCCCAGCTTGTACACCGAAAGCACATTTCAAAGGATTCAACTTCAAATTGTGTTGCCTCATCCTTATAAAACTCTTCCTAAGGTGGCCAAGATGAACTGATGCTTTTTTCAATTTAACAACAATGTCTTCAATATATACCTCCAAGCACTGACCGATCATATCATGGAAAATGGTATTCATGACCCTTTGGTAAGTTGCACTTGCGTTTTTTAAACCAAATGGCATAACAAGCCATTCGAACGTGCCGATTGCCCCAGGACATCTAAAAGTTATTTTGGATACATATTTCTCTGCTATTTTTATTTGATTGTATCCTGAAAATCCGTCCATGAATGACATCAACTCGTTTTTCGCCACTGCATCGACTAACATATAGGCCACCGGCATGACATAAACGTCTTTCGGGGTGGCACAATTTAAATCCCTGAAATTTATGCAAACTCGAAGCTTCCCATTCTTTTTCATAACAGGGACTATTTTTGCAATTCATTCCGTGTATCTTACTGGACGAATGAATTTCGCTTTAAGCAATTTTTCGATTTCCTCTTTTACCCTTGCTTCAATGGCCTCGGACATCCTTCTAGCCGGCTGTCGGTATGGTTTGAAATCATCTTTAATTGGTATCCGATGTTCCACCAATTTACTGTCTAAACCCGACATATCTTCATATTCCCAGGCGAAACAATCTTTGAATTCCACGAGAAATTTCACAATTTCTTTCTTCATCTCTTCCTCTAACAAGTCACTGATATAGGTAAGTTTGGGGCATTCCACGGTTCCCAAATTCACTTCTTTCAAAGGATCCTGAGTCTCTGGATGTCGATCTTCTATCTGAGCCGGAGGTAAGACTATATCTTCCAACTGTAATTTTGTTTCCTCACTGTTATTACATTCATCTTCAAATATTATTTCAGTTCCATCAATGTCCCACAATTCCTGAGATTGTACTTCATTCACTAGATGCTGCAATGTGGCTTTCCATTCGAAAGTTGCAGCCACTTCCATCTCTTCTTTAGTGAAATTAATCATCGACCTCCTCGATAATAGATCGGACCATGGGTCTAGGAGAGACCATGGCGGTGGGTTTGAGAATTTTTTCAACTGCTTCTCTCACTTTTTTAGTATCCATGTAGACTGCACCTTGCTGTCCATTCACCTTGTAGTCACAAATTTTAATAGGACTGAAGGCTCCATCATAATACCTAGCCTCTATTACATTTGAATTAGATTGATACGGCTGCGAATCAGCCTACACCACTTCCATCTCATCCCCTTTCCACATCAACAGTAACTGGTGCATGGATGATGGTACACAATGGTTGGTATGAATCCAATCTCTTCCCAACAGAGCATGGAAGCTAGCACTGAAATTGACCACGAAAAAAGCTGACAACAAGGATCGAGACCCTACAGTAACATTTTCTGGCAACCCTCCTAAAGTTTTCGTAGATTCTCCAGTAAAAACCGCCACAGAGACTTCGGTAGGAATTAGGTCTTCTACATTCTTCCCCAACTTCTGAAGGATTCTGTATGGTAAAATATTCATAGCAGATCCATTATCTATCAGTACCCTAGACAATGAATTTCCATTAACATGTGCTATAATATAGAGTGGTTTGATGTGTTTAGTAATCTCATTGGTAGGTTGCGTCATCAACACTCTTTTCTCTTCATCAAAAAGAACACCAACGCAATCATTCGAAATATTGGTTTGAATGGATTCCCTAACACTTTGGTTTCCAGTGTATACATCGAATTCAAACATCGTTTTGCGTTTAAACTCCTCTGGCAACATTAATGAGCCAGTGGCACACTCAAATGAAACGATAATCTGTCCTACCTTGTAAGTAGCCTTCTTAACTAGTTCATTGTCTTCCTCTGATAACAAGTCATCATCTTCCCCATTATCCTCGGTAGCCTTCCTCCCAAATTTTTTCTTCCCTTTGAACGACTCCTCCATCTTAGATCTGCGCTCAGCAGCTTTCTCTCTCAACACACGTCGTTTTTGGGTCCGAGAAAGAGGTTTTGAGAACTTTGGATGTTCTACACGCTTCCATATACCGTTGAGGATTGCTTTGGGAGGAACAACAAAACGAGGTTTCTTTTCATATTTTTTATCAGAGCTTAGAGGTGCTGGCCTATGTATTATCTTCTGGACCAACTGTGGGTCCCTTCTTCTCTCACCATTCGCCAACCCAGGAAACGAGCACCTTCTGAGGTACTGGTTCTCTGGCCTTTTGGCCATAGATTCCCTATCATACCTCATATTCCTCCAACTATAATGCACACCACTCCCTCTGTAATAGCGGTCTTTTTCATGAAAAATTTCTGTTTTCTTCTTCTTAACCTCAAATATCATTTTCCGAGGTACCCAACACTTCTTTAAAGTAAATCTTGGCCTAATGGACCTGTCCTCACCTCCACTCCTTCTCCTCTCATTGATTAAGAATCGCAAGTCAGTATTGCTCACATTCACATTTGCTACCGAGGTAAAATGATCTTCATCCACTGTCATTGTTTCCTTCTTCTCGGGAAATTTCAGGATCCCCTTGTTAATTTTTCTTGTAAAACATTTTTGAAAGCCCAACATTCATTAGTATTATGGTTAAAGGAATTGTGATACTTACAATAGTCTCTTCCCTTGATCTCCTCCCTGGTGGGTAGCTTATGATCTGGGGGAAACGTTATAAACTTTTCCTTCACCAAGTAGTCAAATATTTCTTCCGTCTTTGACGTATCGAAAGTATATGGTGTTTGCACTGAATGAATGTTTTTCTTCGAAAGTTCTTCGCTCTTGCGTTTCAAGAAAGGAACAGTGCGTGATCCGGAATTTACCACTTCTGCTAATGTGACTTCCTCCACTTCCTGGAAGTAAGAGCCCACTGTAGATTTTCTTTTATGACTCTCTTCCCGCAACAATTCCTCATACGCTGATACTTTGGCAGCAAGCTCATAAAAATCGCGGAATTCCATCCATTGAAACTTCTTTCGGAGTTCAAAATCCAGCCATCGCTGTGCCATCTTCACATATTCTGATTCGGGAAGGAAAACACGGCATCTACTTCTAACTTTCTTGAATCTACAAATGAAGTCATTAGCATTTTCCCCCGGTTTTTGTGTCACGCCCCGTGTCCGAAGCGTCTATGACATCCGACATTGTTTAACAATTACTTGAAAACAATTAAGCCTCGTATCGAAATGCCAAAAACCAGTCTTTTTCATAAATAAAACATTGTCTTTATATTGACAATAGAATAAAAATACATCAGAGTTGCAAATGCAGAAACTGAACAAAAGGGAAATAAAGTCTTGATTTCTTGTATCTTGCTCATCGGCTACCATCCCCAGAAGGCTTCTTGTTCCTCATCATTCAGTTGTTTTTCATTTTAATCTGAAATTTGTAAGGGGTGAGTGTTTTGGGAAACACTCAGCAAGTGGGGGTCGATCGATTTCCAATGATACATATAGAACTTAATCTTTAAAACATTTCTTTAACAAACTTTCAAATCTTATTACTTTTAACTCATCATAACAGAAACGAAACAAATATGAGACAGATGTTATCAGACGATTCAGAGCAGTTCAGAAACAGATCAGAACAATTCAGAACAGAACAAATCGGAACAGACAGAACAGAACAGATCGGAACAGACAGAACACTATTACTCATCTCATTTCAATGGTCAAATTGTCCCCAATATGTTAGTCCTCTAAGGGGTGAGGCCACAATACGGTTTTATACCCACTGATGGGGGCCAGACAGAACATGGTTTTATACCCACCAATGGGGGCCAGACAGAACATGGTTTTATACCCACCAATGGGGGCCAGACAGAATTACAATTCTCGTCCCATTTCAAATTCGAATCGTAACATTGAAAACAGAATTCAGAAGTAACAGAAAGAACTTTTCAGATTTTCAGATTTCAGAGTTTTCATACGGACACAGCGGAATCAACGAATTTCGAAGCATAAAAGAGAACACATAATCGATCGAAATTTTAAATAGAACAGATAGCAATTTTCGAAAATGAAGACACACATACATGCATGTCATAATTCATATATTCAAGATTTAAAAATACAAACGAATATATAACAAAAGCCCACTTACTGTATTTGCAGATTTTGATACATCACGTCTTCTCAAAAATCGGGCAGCACTTTGGCGTAACTTTAACGAATGCTGTTGTTGATCGAGCAGCACTTCGACTTATAATTTGAACAGAATACGCTACTAATTCAGCAGCACTTTGACGCGAGTCTTTGATCGCCTGCACTGCAAGAATTTCCTTCCCTTTCCTTGCTCTCCTTTTGGCCGAAATTTGGGAGTAGTTTTTGGTGTGTTTTTCATCAACCTTGAGGTAATATTTATAGGTGGAGAATGTGGCTTTTCCTTACCCTCATGGCCGATTTCTTGATCTCCAAGATTGGAGTAATGGTGCTCATGATGTAGGTACAAAGTTTCATGCATGAAAATCCAAAATCCCATGCATTCTTCAAGTTCTAGATTAGTCATGAATGTTGCTCAAAATCTCATGCACTCCTTAAATATCATCTTGATTTTCTAAAGGGTCATTTCTTGCATCATCAATATGTCTTAGTCCTTTAGCTCCTCCCTTAGCTCCTTCATGGGTTTACTCAAAGGTTATTTCTTGCATACTTAATTTGTCCAAACGTTTAACTCCTCCTTTAGTTCTCTTTTTGGCCTTTTTAGGACAAGCATGATTGAGCTTCTTTGAGCTGGAAGATTGAGCTTATGAGCTAGGGGTTTTCTCCCCAACAATGAATGAACTTCCTTGAGCTGAGTGTTTTAGCTTTTGAGCTTAGGGTTTCTTTTCCAAGTGACATACCCAAAATTCTCAAGGTTTTGCATTGCCTCTGTTTCTTTTTGAGCTACTTTCCGAGCTTTTTGAGGTGCTTTGCTTCAAAAATCCGGGTTCTCACATTTTGGACCACCCTTGACAATTCCACTATGCTACTCTCAGGTACTGTTCTGAAGAATTGTGTATGGAATTGACGTTCCATATCATGCCAAGTCATGATAGAATTTCGAGGTAGCGTTACCAAGTGAAAGCAATGCTGGTCAAAGAATTGGGGAACAATCGTAACTTATAATTAGAAAAATTCTCCAAGTTTGCTAACTCCCCACATTGGATTGTAAAACTTGCTACATGTTCCATGCTAGATTGACAATCTTCCCCTGAGTATAAAGTAAAATCTGTAATGCGGTATCCTCGTGGATAAGGGTTGTCACGATCAACAATATCAGGATACGATTTGTGAAACTCTGGTCGGTTGATTGGCCTCACTCCTGGTCCATACAACTCCTAAATAACATCATGTACCATGTTAAAATCCAACACTGGAGTTTGTCGTAACTGGTGCGGATGATAGATTGTCCCCCCGGGTGTTATTCCCCGAATTTGGTACTGGATACCCGCGCATTCCCGCATTACAATACATCCCTGGATGCAAGTTAGGGGACGTCACAGAGAATATATTACCGGTCATTTGTTTACTGTTACTGCAATTTTGATATTTCAACCCCAATTCCTCGTCCCTTTTGTGCGGAGGAGTGTATCTTCCTTCCCTAGCAGATTCAGGAAATGATGCTTCTCCCAAACGGCGATTTTCACCTGCTTGAGAAATTCCCGATCCTTGGCCTTGATCTTTAAATAGTTTAGTGTCAGCTTGTTGAAGTTTATCATTTTCTGGTGTAATAATCTCGCCTTTTGCAGACTTCCTCAATTCCTTTACTTCTGCCACAAATTCCATCATAACAGCAGTAAAGACTTTGGTCATTTCGTTGAAATCTCCACAGATATTTTTCTTCATGGACAACATAATGTTTGCTGGAAGTCCCTCACCACCAGAAAATAAAATTCCTCTTCATAGCCTCTTCTTCGAACTTGTGTACCAGTCGTTCCACCGATCTTCCATCAGCATCGGTCTCTTCCTCATGTGAAAGATGAACTTTCCCCTGTGATGGAGGAATTCCTTCATTCTTCTCAGTATGCTTTGGAGGCATTTGGTCCCACTGGGCGTGCCAATTTGTTTGTCCCGAAAATTGCGGGGTGTGCCAGGCACGTGAACGTGCCAAATATGGAATGATCTGACTTCTTTGTCAAGCGTTGCGAGTCCCGATTCGTTCGTTAGTTCTAATTCCCTCGGTGTGGCTTCAAAGCAAAAAATATAAACTGAGGAATATAATGAAATTGAAGAGAAAATCCATGAACAACATGAAATTTAATCACGTTGTTATGAACATAAACGACATTTTTTATAAGAAAGTTGGAGGAATATGCCAAAATCTAAAGAAACTAGGATGCTAAAAATTGGAAAATATGCAGATAAAATATTAAGAGAATTGAAGAAGCTTTGCTGCTGCTTTGTTGGATGACTTTTGTTGTGTCTTTTTGATTCTTCCTTCCCGTTTTTGTTCAACTCCGCATGTTAGTTTAGGTTGTATTCCATGATCTCTCCACGATCTTCCATGTTGGGTAGTGGCCTTGCCTGGTCGCATAGTTCTTCTCCTCGGTCAACTGCAATTCTCTTGGGCTTTCATCAGTTGGACTTTTGCTCATAGGCTTCCAAGTGGGCTTCTTGGATTATTTTTTAGGCACAACAATAACAAAAAATATGACAATTTTTTTTAAAAGTAAAAAATATTAGTTGTTGACATGGGAAAATCTTTAAAATTTATGTTGAATCAAAGTTTCACAATATAGAAAAGTAATTGTAAGGTAATTTATCAATTAATAAACAAAAAAACCATATGAAACTCTCTCACATAATAAATAATTTTGTGAGAGAGATTTTTGATCCGATATATGAAAAATATTATTTTTTATGTAAAAATATTACTTTTCACTCTGGATATAGATCAGATCGACTCGTCTTGCTGATATAAATTCATAAGAGCGTCTCATAAGAAATCTACTCGTTAATTAATTAAATAGATAAGATGGAATGTTGCTAATATAATTTTTCAAATATAAATAACATATTTCAAGATAATATTGATTAATATTGTAGAATTTTTTTAGTCAAATTATGAACTTTATAATTTTTTTTAAAATTCAAAATATATTTATATACCGCCTTATGATAGTTACAACATATATAGAACACTTTCCCATTTTTCTATCTTTTTCTGCTTGATGATTAATGTCGTAAGAAATCAATTTTTTTAAATGTTATTCTTCATTGTTTTGATTTAGTTGGACGAATTCAAAATCACTTTTGTTTTTGAGTAATTTTTGTAATTTCGCTTGGTCTTTCAGTGTTGTTTCAATTTTAATGGTTTTCATCAGAAGATTGATTTCTTGACGTCAGGGTTATTCTTTTAAAAGGTGGCTTGATTTGACTTAATGCAAATTGCAAAGCACTTTCTTTTGTAATCAATACTTAGTAGTAGTTGGTGATTGATTGTTAACTGCTTTTCAATTGGATTGATGTTCTATTATTTGTTCTTTGTGGAGATGTTAGAGGAAATATGAGAAATAGATATTTTATCAAATGGTTAAAAGTATGTTTCCATGAAACGTCTCCTCTCCTGATTGGGGAAGAATTAAATGCAAATTTATTATCTTTCCTTAGTTTTCTCTTTATGACTCTTGTTATTTGGATTAAGGATTTTAATGTTTTATATCCAATCTAGATAGTTCATATGGCTCCTGGTTTATGTTGTTTGATGTAGTTAAGTTTGTGCATTTCCAGATTTTTGTTGGAGTGGTGACTAAAATGTTTCATTTGGTGGCTTCCGAATATGCCTTTTAAGATCGTTTTTGTCATCCTAATTATCCTCTTATTCATCAGGTCTTTGCCAATCGACCGAGGCTTAAAAGGGAAGTGGTTTAGAAGTTGAAATCAATTTAGATGCGGTTGTGTGTTGATCCTTATCTTACTTATCTTATCTACTTAATTGGATAGGAACTTATCTATCTTTTTATCTCTGTCTTTATTTGTATCTTTGTATTTTAATGTAAGATTTAAGAAATTCGAAAAACGTAACCCGACTGCAAGCAATCTAGGGTTTTATTTTTAAATATGTGTTTATTGATTTTTATGCATATCATGCATGATTATTACATGGGTAGGGTTTATTTAATGATTATTTATAAGTTTCATGCGTTAGGGTTTTAAGTTGCATTTCGTGCTCGAACGAGTAACGGAAACCGAAGATAATCAGGAACAATATTCTTATTAAATAATTATTTTTACTTATTTAATATGAGGTTTTTTTAAATATGATTTTTGAATATGGGCCTTGGTGGAATATTTTTACCCGTCAGATTATATTTTTAGCCGGTATGTAAAATTTATCGGTTCGGAGGACTTTTTGAGGGTTCAGACATTATTTTACAAACCGCGCCTAAACAAAATATTTTTCGGGAATGTTATTGGGCTTGACGGGTTTGTTTTATTTTTTAATGGGCCTAAAACATTTTTTTAACTCCTTTAATTATTTTATAGGGCCCATTAGTGTATTTTACATTAACTCAAACCCTACCCCTCAAACCTTAAACCTCCTCTCCAAGTTCGGCCGCCCCCTCCCCTAGCAGCAGCAGGATTTTCGAAACCTTTCAGCAACCTTTCGAGAATTCTTCAAGGTTTTTGCAAAAGATTTCCTCCCCCGCCTCTCCGGTGCTCATCCTACGCGAAGTTATCGAGTGTTCGAGCGTATTCTCTCAAAGGCTCGCCTATAACTTGTTTCTTTTCATCGTTCACATCAGTATACATTTTTTTGTTGATTTATGCATGCGGTTTATCATACTTCATTCAACCTTGATTATATACGCATTGGACATGAATTTTACCCACACTTTTGACACGAAGCTCACGTTTTTTGATTATTTTGTGCAAGGGGCTGCTATGCTCAGGCGTTTAGGGGCTTGTAATGTCAAGGATTGAGATGTCAAGAGGCTGGTGTCACGTAGAAGTCACGCTTGAGTAAGGGCTGTGCTCTATGCCTTGGTAGATGGTCTCGGGTGAGGTTGCGTCGTGGGAATAGAGGGCGTCGGCCGTGCAAGGGCTGCTCTTAGCCATGGAACAGACCTTGGTGGGTCTGAGACATGGTCTAGGGGTGGCTCGAAGGCTGCTGGTTTGGTGTTAGGGCCAGTCGATCGAGTTGTGTGTGAGTTGGTCTCGGGTGAGGTCCTTTTAGCAAGTGTTTGAGTCCTACGGCGTGCATGGGGCTGAGTCCTTGAGATGGTTCAGTCCAGAAGGGTCTTAGGGTGGTCTAGGAGGGGCTGGTTTGTGGCTGGTACTAATTGGATAGGTGTAGGGTCGATGATTTGTGTCTAAGGTCGCGGCTAGGGGGTGACTAGGTCGAGTAGAAAATTCCAGCAGCCTTTGGGCTTGCTTTCGTGGGTTGTAAGTGGTCTGGAAAGAGTGTTTTAGGGGCTGGATGTGTAGGATAAGGTCATGGTTTAAGTTGGGCAAAATTTTGTTAGATTTCAGGTTGATTCGGGTTAAAACCGGGACCCCGGTCAAAGTTTTAAAATTGTGTAAGTTTTGTATCGGGCTCGAGCTTACGTCTTAGAAATATTTTTTAAAATTTTTTGAGGTGTTTAACGAGTTTGGTGAGCTTCGAGTCGAAATTTTGAGGTCCAGGGGTAAAATGCTCATTTTGGGTTAATAGGGGCAAAATGGTCATTTTGGGTTTCCAGGGGCAAAATGGTCATTTTGCACCCCGTCGAGTTTTTAGTTCTAGCTGCGCCCTGAGCACAATTGACATGTTTTATATAAATGTTTATGTATCACGAGTATAATTTTTATGTAAATATAAAAATACGATGCATGCTTGATTTTAAGAAAATTTACGTATATGCATGGTTTTATTAAGTGATGAATATGATGTCGTATTTTTTAATGATTGGAGTTGGTTGTGACTAATACGATGACATGCAAGGCCAGGGCTTAGTGGATGGGTAATGCTGTCGCTGATGTCCCCATCGTCGAATACCACGGTTACACATAGATGGATCCATCGACTGACATGATAATACGAAAGTCACAACTAATGAATGAAATTCAAATTAAGAAAACGAACACATATATGCCGATAAGAAGTGACATGTTATGAAATTTTTTATCTTCGACAGGTTATGATTATGCATACGATTTTTACGATCATGAGATGTATTTTCATTACAGTATTTTTCACTGTTTCTTGTTATGTATATGTACTTGCTATAACGTTACAGGTATGTTGAGTCTTTAGACTCATTAAGTGTGAATGATGTAGGTGAGCATATCGTTGAGGAGACTGGAGGCGCCGAAGACTGAGTAGGTGGGGCTGGAATTACGCACGCTAACCCTAGGACCTTATTTCTTCCGCACATCATGTTTATGGGATAGGAGTGGACATGAACATTTTACTCATTCACTTTATTACGTCATTGTTCATTCTATTATGTCGAGGATTGTAAGGATTTTTACGCGTTTCTTATTGCATTATTCTAAACGTAAGTCTAGGTTTGATGATTTATCTATTTTTAAATTTCAGTATTTTTCCTGTTAGAAAGATTATTGTTATTTTAACAATGTATACTTTCAGCAGTATTGCATGCATATCAGCTTATTTTTAAAAAAAATTAGTAGCATTTTTAAGTATCAGTCGTCACAATTGGTATTAGAGCAAGGGTTTTGTATAGGGTTGTGCCACCGCCAACTTCTGCAGCTTAGTCTTTGAGCCTCAAGTTTGTAAGTTTAAACGTTCTAAATTTTTTGAAGCAATCACCTGCATGATTGCATGATTTATGATTTATAGTACATGTTTAATTGCTTTCATGATTTAAGGATTGAAATGTATTGAAAACGAGATTAAATTGCATGATGTGTTACGTTTAGAATTTGGACTGTATTCAGATATCATGCTTCCCAGACGCGCCCCCAGTACAGACCGACATGATTATACTTCAGGAGGCGGCAGATGCCCACCTCCACCACCACCATTGGATGTAGCTGCTCGAGTTCTCGAGGGCATGGATAGACTTCCGGAGCAGGCGCAGCAGGCTCCCTGACCTCAAAAAAACATATATGAGCAGTTTAGACGGCTCAATCTGAAGGAGTTCGGGGGCACCACTGATTTATTCTTGGCAGAGGATTGAATTCGATCAATGGAGCTACATTTTCTGTACCTGGATATGAGAGATGGTGACCGGGTCATGTGCGCCACGTATATGTTGAGAGATGATGCATCCCTTTGGCGTGAGGGAGCAGTGCACGGGATGAAATTGGATACTCTCACTTGGGAGCAGTTCAAGGAGGTGTTCTACGGCAATTATTTCCCAGCTGATATCAGGGGTCGCCTGACGAGGGAGTTCATGAGTCTCCATTATGTTGACTCGATTGTGACCGAGTTTATTTGAAAGTTCGACAGGGGCTGTCACGTTGTCCTCGTTATCGCTAGAGATGCCGTCCAGAAGCTGAGGCATTTCATGGATAGCCTCAGGTCTACTTTGCGCCGGGATGTGATGCTTATGAGATCGGCTAGTTACGATGAAGCGACTGGTTGTGCGTTTCACACGGAACAGGCGTTGAGGGACATTGATTTTGAGATGCAGAGGAAGAGGATCAGACTCAGGCTAGTACTCAGCCGCAGAGAAAGCAGTATTCAGGGCCACCTAGACAGCAGAGGCAGCAGATGCCCCAGATTCAGTTCAAGAGGCCGGGACAGCAGCGGCCACCTCAGGCACAAGGGGCTCCTAAGCCGGAGGGAGGACCGCCGTGCAAACAATGCAACAAACTTCACTATTGCAAGTGTATGTGGGGGACTTTCAGGCGCTTCATATGTAAAGAAGAGGGCCGTAAAGCAGCTGACTGCCAGAGGAATCAGGGCCCCACTACTGGCAGGGCCTACGTTATGCATGCCGAGGAAGCAGAAGCCGAGCTAGAATCTACGTTGATCACTGGTAACCTTTACGTTTAAAAGTTCATTTATTTATTGCCTAAAATGCATGGATTATTATGTTGGTTGTGAGTTACTTTGGAATGGAGAACCTAGAATAAATTAGGTTGCATGCACTACCTATTTGGACTTAAGAATTGAATTAAATGAGTTAGGAATTTTAAGGACTTAATTGTAAAATTCCAAATTTTTAAAGGTTTTTATTGAATTTTTCGAATTTTTGGGGAGCAAATTATGAAAATTCAAAATATTTTAAGGAATTATTTGGGGCTAAATTCGAAATATTGTGGGAAAAATGTAATTTTCGAAAACTTTAAGGGCCAAATGGTAATTATTGAAAATTTAGATGATTTAATTCGAACTTTCGAGGAACACTTGGGTTAAATCAGTAATTTTTGAGGATTTTGGGTTATTTATTGGTAGGAAATTTCGTAAATTTAAACGCGAACAGATTTGATGGTATGTTTTGTCACATTAAGGATATATATTTCAGGTGTATCCATGCATGCATTGCTAGATTCCGGAGTTACACATTCGTTTATATACGAATCTTTCGTCAAGCAACTAGGAATCACCAGAGGCGATGGATTTGGGTTTCAGAATATCGATTCCATTCGGAGATCATATGTTCACTTCTTAGATAGTGAGGGGATTGGAATTTCGGTTATAGAGGAATGCGGTACAAGCAGACTTGATTGTGCTACCGTTGCCGGAGTTTGATATTATTTTGGGTATAGACTGGCTTTCCTTGAACGGAGCTTTCATAGACTTCCGACAAAGATCAGTATCTGTCCGACTGCCCAACGGTAAGCCGTTTATTTTTGAGGCAGCCAGACACCAGCAGATGCCACACATCATTTCCTGCATGTGTGTGAGGAAGCTCATGCGGAGAGGCTGCCAGGCGTTTTTGGCCAGTATTGTGTCAATGTCAGACCCAACCAGTCAGAGGCTAGAGGACGTTGATGTGGTCAGAGATTTTCCCAGTGTTTTCCCTGACAATGTTTCATGCATTCCACCAGACAGAGAGGTGGACTTTTCTATCGAGCTTATGCTAGGTACCGTGCCTATTTCTAAAGCGCCCTATCATCTAGCACCTGCAGAGATGAAAGAACTGAAGGATCATATTCAGGGCTTGCTAGATAAGGGTTTCATTTTCCCTAGCTTTTCTCCATGGGGCGCACCGGTATTTTTTGTGAAGAAGAAAGATAACAGCATGCGGCTTTGTATTGACTACAGGGAGCTGAACCATGTTACGGTCAAGAACAAGTATCCATTGCTCAAGATCGATTATTTATTTGATCAGCTTCAGGGAGAACCTGTATTCTCGAAGATAGATCTCCGATCTGGATACCATTAGCTGAAGGTGAGAGAGTCTACATGCATAAGATATCATTTAGGACGCGTTATGGGCACTATGAGTTTTTGGTGATGCTCTTCGGTCTGGCGAACGAGTCAACGATCTTCATGGATATAATGAATTGCGTGTTTCAGCCATATTTGGATCAGTTTTTCATTGTTTTTATAGATGACACACTGATTTATTCAAGGATCACAGTCAACATCTGAGGACCGTACTGCAGACTCTACAGGACAGACGGCTGTATGCCAAGTTCAGTAAGTGCGAGTTCTTGCCAGATAGAGTGGCATTCTTGGGCCACATTGTATCTCAGAAAGGTATAGAGGTCGACCCCAGTAAAGTTGAGGCAGTCAAAAATTGTCCAGTGCCTAAGAGCGTGACAAAGATCCGTAGCTTCTTGGTATTGGCTGGTATTACATGAAGTTTATTCAGGGATTCTCTTCTATTGCAGTGCCTATGACCGCGTTGACGAAGAAGAATTCCAAGTTTATCTGGGAATCTGAGTGCCAGGAGAGCTTTGACAGGTTGAAGCAGGCATTGACCGCTGCACCAGTTCTAGCTATGTCATCTAGGCAAGGAGAGTTCGTGGTTTATACAGATGCTTCAAAGCTTGATTTGGGCGCGTTTCTGATGCAACGTGACAGAGTTATAGCCTACGGGTCCAGACAGTTGAAGGTCTATGAGAAGAACTATCCGACACATGACCTGGAGCTAGCAGCAGTGGTTTTTGCTTTGAAGATTTGGAGGCATTATCTGTATGGGGAGAAGTGCAGAATTTTCACTGACCACAAGAGCTTGAAGTACTTCTTCACACAGAAAGAGCTGCACATGAGACATCAGAGGTGGCTAGAGCTAGTAAAGTGTTATGATTGTGACATTAGCTATCATCCGGGTAAGGCTAATGTAGTTGCTGATGCTATGAGCAGGAAGACTGCAGTGATCGCTCAATTATCAGCACAGAGATTGTTGCAGGCAGAGATTCAGCAGTTTTAGCTTGTAGTTTATGCCGGGGGCAGTTCTCCTAATCTTTCTACCATGACAGTGCATCTGACTTTGAGAGACAGAATTCGGGCAGCACAGAATTTGACGAGCAGTTTCAGAAGTGGAGACAGAGGGACGAGACTCAGGGCCAGAAACTGTATACAGTTGTGGACGGCATAGTCAGATATAGGGACCGACTATGGGTTTCTACCAGTAATTCTTTGAGAGCAGATATCTTGACGAGGCCCACAGCACCCGTAATACATCCATCCAGGGAGTACGAAGATGTATAAGGATCTTCAGTCTCTATATTGGTGGCCGGGCATGAAGCAAGATATTCTGCGATTCATCTCCGAGTGTTTGACATGTCAGCAGGTCAACGCAGAGCATCAGAGACCTAAGGGAAGCTAAGACCACTCCCTAACCTCGAGTGGAAATGGGAGAACATTACCATGTACTTTGTTACAGGGCTCCCGAGAACGACTGGTGGATATAATGCCATTTGGGTGATAGTTGATCGACTCACGAAATCAGCTCATTTTCTACCGATCAAGAAGACTTTCACCATGACTTAGTACGCAGAGCTATGCATCAGAGAGATAATCAGAGTGCATGGGATTCCATTGTCCATCGTGTCAGACAGGGAGCCGAGGTTCACGTCTACATTCTGGAAGAGTATGCATCAGGCATTAGGTACTAAGCTGCTATTCAGTACTGCCTTCAATCCTCAGACCGACGGGCAGTCAGAGAGGGTGATTCAGATTCTGGATGACCTACTTAGAGCTTGCATGATCGAGTTCCAGGACAACTGGGAGCCGTATCTACCTCTCGTGGAGTTCACGTACAACAACAGTTATCAGGCATCCATTGGCATGGCACCATATGAGGCATTGTACGGGAGGAAGTGTAGGTCACCAGTTTATAGGGACGAGGTAGGAGAGAGAGCATAATTGGGTTCGGATATTGTCAGTCAGACTGCTGAGTTAGTGGTCAAGATCTGAGACAGGATGAAGACCGCTCAGAGCCGGCAGAAGAGTTACGCAGATCAGCGGAGCAGAGATATTGAGTTTGTCGTAGGGGATCATGTGTTTGTGAGGGTCGCACCAATTAAGTGTGTGATGAGATTTGGGAACAAGGGCAAGCTCAGACCTAGATTCATTGGACCGTTCAAGATCCTGGAGAGAGCTAGGACACTCGCCTACTGAGTTACCTTACCATCGAATCTGTCAGGAGTTCATAATGTGTTCCATGTCTCCATGCTACAGAAGTACATGTCGAATCCTTCGCATGTGCTGAATTATGAGCCACTGCAGTTTTCATCGAACCTGTCTTAAGAGGAGAGACCCACTCTGATATTGGATAGGTAGGAGCTAGGAAATTTGAAATACGTAACCCAACTACATGCAATCTAGGGTTTTATTTTCAAATATTTGTTTATTTATTTTTATGCATATCATGCATGATTATAGCATGGGTAGAGTTTATTTCATGATTATTTATAAGTTTCATGCATTAGGGTTTTAAGTTGCATTTCGCGCTCGATCGAGTAATCGAGACCAGGGGTAATCAGGAAAAATATTTTTATTAAATAATTATATTCAATTATTTAATATGAGGTGTTTTTAAGAATGATTTTGAACATGGGCCTTGGTGGAGTATTTTTACCCGCCGGATTATATTTTTAGGCGGTACGCAAATTTTATCAATTCGGAAGACTTTTTGAGTGTTCAGACATTATTTTAAAAACCGCACCTAAATGAAATATTTTTCAAGAGTGTTATTGGGCTTCATGGGTTTGTTTTATTTCTTAATGGGCCTAAAACCTTTTTTTAACTGATTTAATTATTTTATAGGGCCCATTAGTGTATTTTAAATTAACTCAATCACTACCCCTCAAACCCTAACCCTCATCTCCAAGTTCGGCCGCCCCCTTCCCTAGCAGCAGCAAGATTTTCGAAACCTTTCAGCAACCTTTCGAGAATTCTTCAAGGTTTTTGTAAAAGGTTTCCTTCCCCGCCTCTCCGGTGCTCATTCAATGCGAAGTTATCAAGTTTTCGATCGTATTCTCGCAAAAGCATGCCTATAACTCGTTGCATCGTTCATATCAGTATGTGTTTTTTTTAATTTATGCATGCGGTTTATCATACTTCACCCAGTCTTGATTATATATGCATTGGACATGAATTTTACACTCACTTTTGACACGAAGCTCATGTTTCTTGATTATTTTGTGCAAGGGGCTGCTATGCTCAGTGTTTAAGGGCTGGTAACATCAAGGATTGAGATGTCAAGGGGCTGGTGTCACGTAGGAGTCACGCTTGAGTAAGGGCTGTGCGCTATGCCTGGGTAGATGGTCTCGGGTGAGGTTGCGTCGTGGGAAAAGAGGGTGCCGGCCATGAAAGGGCTGCTCCTAGACATGGACCAGACCCTGGTGGGTCAGAGACATGGTCTATGGGTGGCTCAAACACTGCTGGTTTGGTGTTAGGTCCGGTCGATCGAGTTGTGTGTGAGTTGGTCTCGGCTGAGGTCCTTTTGGTGGCTAGCGAGTGTTTGAGTCCTACGGCGTGCATGGGGCTAAGCCCTTGAGATGGTTCAGTCCAGGAGGGGCCTATGGTGGTCTAGGAGGGGCTGGTTTGTGCATGTTCCTAACTAGATAGGTGTAGGGTCGATGGTTTGTGTCTAAGGTCGCGGCTAGGGTATGACTAAGTCGAGCAGAATATTCAAGAAGCCTTTGGGCTTGCTTTCATGGGTCGTACGTGGTCTGGAAAGAGTGCTTTAGGAGCTGGTATTGTGGGATAAGGTCATGGTTTAAGTTGAGAAAAATTTGGTTAGGTTACGGGTTTATTCTGGTTAAAACCGAGACCCCGGTCCAAGTTTTAAAACGAACCGTATAAGTTTTGTATCAGGCTCGAGCTTACGTCTGAGAAATAATTTTTAATATGTTTTGAGGTGTTTTAAGGAGTTTTGTAAGCTTCGAGTCTAAAGTTTGAAGTCCATGGGCAAAATGGTCATTTCGCACCCGGGTCGAGTTTTTAGTCCTGGCAGCGCCCTGAACACAATTTTACATGCTTTATATAAATGTTTATGTATCACGAGTATAATTTTTATGTAAATATAAAAATACGCTGCATGCTTGATTTTAAAAAATTTTACGTATATCCGTGGTTTTATTAAGTGATGAATATGATGTCGTGTTTTTGAATGATTGGAGTTGGTTGTGACTACACAATGTCACGATGACATGTAAGGCCAGGGCTCAGTGGACGGATAATTCTGTCGCTGATGTCCCCGTCGCCGGGTACCACGGTTACACGTAGATGGATCCATCAACTGACATGATAATACAAAAGTCACAACTAATGAACGGAATTCAAATTAAGAAAACCAACATGTATATTCCGATATGAAGTGATATGTTATGAAAATTTTATGCTTAGACATGTTATGATTTATGAATACGATTTTTACGATCATGAAATGTATTTTCATTACAGTATTTTTCATTGTTGCTTGTTATGTATATGTACTTGTTATAACGTTACATGTGTGTTGAGTCTTTAGACTCACTAGGTATGAATGATGCAGGTGAGCATATCGTTAAGGAGACTGGAGGCGCCGAAGACTAAGTAGGCGGGGCTGGATGTGCGCACGCTAACCCGAGGACCTTATTTATTCCGCACATTATGTTTATGGGATAGGAGTGGACATGAACATTTTACCCATTCATTTTATTACGTCATTGGTCATTCTATTATGTTGAGGGTTGTGAAGATTTTTACGCGTTTCTTATTGCGTTATTTTAAACATAAGTCTAGGTTTGACGATTTATTTATTATTTAAATTGCAGTATTTTTCCTCTTAGTTGATTATTGTTATTTTAACAATGTATACTTTCAGCAATATTGCACGCATGCATTTAGATCTAATTTTCAGGTATCAGCTTTTAAAAAATAAAAATTTTGTAGCATTTTTAAGTATCAGTCGTCGCATTTAAATTCCTAGGATAAGTTTATTGTCGCGTATTTTCCGCTCGCAAGCGCACGGTTGCAAAGTTTTAATATAAGATAATAAATATTGTTCCCACGAGAAGTGTACATATAAAAGTATATCAGAACTTATAATTAAAATAATCACAACTTTATTTAGAAGAATCAACAAAAGATTTAGTCTACTTAAATCGAATTAATTGAAAATAAATATTAGTCGAATCATCGAAAAATATCAATGAAAGAAAATATCTAAAGGAATGATTTCACTTAATTTCCACGATAATTATTCTCGATTGAATTTATATTCATGAATTTCATTCATTTAATAGCCAAGAACACTTAGTTATTGTATTTTCCTTTTTCCAAGTGACGAATGAAGTGTATCATTTAAACTTCGATTCCTAATAAAAATCTAAGTTAAAATGATATATGCAATTGATGATCTTACCTAGACCTCGGTAAAGTTATACGTCTTCCGAACAATATAAACATTTAACGATGCGACTCTAATGATCCATAATTCTAGTCTCTCTCCCAAGTTGCAGAATTAATAAGATAACAGTCAATTTATGACCAGTAAATTGAAATCAATAAAAACTAGAAAACACAATTAAACTAACAGGAATTCAATCATATAAACAACAATGTCAAAACTATCGTGTCAACGAAGCTACATCATCATCTAGAACTGATAATTTAATTCATAACAAAATCTAAACTAAAAAAAGCATGTTTGAAGATTTAGACATCTCAACACAAGAATTTAAACGGCAAAAGAAATAGATAAAAAATCAGAAGTGGCATCTCTATCCCCAGAGTTGTCGTTCTTCGTCTTTGAGATCAATCTTTGAGTTCCAAATCCTTCTCCAATATGTGCTCCTCGTTTCTCACTAGATTCTGCTCCCAAAAAACAACCTCCTCTCTAGTGTTTCTTCTTCTTCTTTTTTCCTTTTATATTTCGCCCAAGCCTATAAAATAATGCCCAAAGTATTTTTCCGTGCAGGCATTAGCGCTGCGATGCTTGTCTATTAGCGCCTAGGCGCTCGTAAATCATGCATAACTCCCAGACTTAGCGCCGCAGCTCTAAATAAATAACGCCTAGGCGCTACATGCTTTCGGAAACCTGGTGCTTTGGCGCTGATAATGTAGCATTACAGCGCTTCTTTCTCTCTTGTGAAGCCTTAGCGTTGCAGCGCTTCTTTCTTGGAGCTGCGTCGCTAGTCCATCAACATTTCACAATCAAAAATACTCTAATCACTCTTACTTTAAAAAGTCGTGAAAATCTTTAAAATAGCGTAAAATCATCATAGTACGGAAAACTAGCAATGCATAGGTCCTCGGGTTAGTGCACCATCCGCCCAGCCAATCCATTCATTCAACCCTCCTGTGTCAACCTCAAAATCCTCATCTGCATCATTCAAACCTAGTGAGTCTATTGACTCGGCTAACATTAACCATAGTAACAAGTAATACGTATACAATGAAAATACTTTTAATAAAAATAGATTTTCCTGAATATGTATAAACTTCAACCTTTTCTTTCATCGTATACTTTTTCTTTCATCATAAACTTTTTCCTTTCATCATAAACATATACATATGTTTCCCTTAGATGAATTCAGATTATTAATTGTGACTTTTGTATCAGCTGTTGGTCGATTGATCGATCTTAAGTATTATCATGGTACCAGGCGACGGGGACATCAGAGTCACTCTCACCCGTAAAATGAGCCTTGGCCATACATGTCATCGTGTCATTTCGTATTCATATTCGTGTTCGTATTAGTCACAATAAAATAACCTCCTTCAAAACATTTTTCCCATTCCTTAGCCAGAAAGATATGTGGCTGTGAAAGAGGGATTAAGTGGACAGAATTTACCGGGTATCGATCACTTATAAAAATTCTTGCATATAACATTTTCTTGAAACCAAGCATGCAACCTATTCTTTAACATTTTATAATTTTCATCAGAAAATTCCATAATCTTTCAAAATATGTAAATTAACATTGACTGTTATCTTATTAATTCTAACGTGCACCGCCCGCTCAAGACACCCTCACGCTCATGGCTAGATTAGGTCCTAGCCGAGCGCCTCCCCTTCCTGAACCATCCCGCCATCCTTGGACCACCATGACTCATGGCTAGGACCCTCACGAGCCCAGCCCCTCACTGTCCAACCCTTGCACAGCCTCCTTCCTATTTTCTTCCAAAAAGCAGTGCCCTAGTCTTCTTGACCCCAATAACGAGCAGCCCATTTTATCCTTCTTTTCCAGACCTTAACCATGCATCTAGGAGTTCCTAAACTCTAAGAAAATCAGCCCTCCTTATAGCTCTAACCTGACAGCCCCTTTGTGCATCAATACCAATAATAAAAAAGCATTAAAACCCAAATTTTTGGCATGTACAATTCAATAAACGAAAATATAAATAGGGTAACACATTTTTCATACAAACATGTATCTTTCACACGTAATATGGTATGAATGATAAGTAAAGAAAGATTAAGGAGTGTCTTTACATGTTTCACGTACGAAATTCAATTCCTGACGCGAAGAACATTGGCGGAGAAACGAGGGAGCCTTGTTGTGATTTTCCCTTCAAAATCACCTGAACGTGCTTCCAAACGTGAGTGTGTGTGTGTGGTGTTCGGTTGCTAGGGGAGAAGCCCTAGGATTCTATATTGTTTGCGTGAGTTTTGGGATTTTTTAGGCCTTGGGAGATAAAGTTTTTAATATAAATAACTGGTAGAAATTTAGACCTAATAACCTTAGTATAATTGGCCCCTTAGACCAATTATAATGTAGGAAACATATCTTATTTAGGAAAGTTTTTGAAAATACTAACCGAACCTCCTAAAAGTCCATGTTTTCTTCAAAAAATCGATTACCAGGTTCAAATACGACTCGACATGTAAAAATACCTCAAAAACACCATTTTAGAATTCACCTATTAAATATGTCATATATTAAATAATTAAAAATAATGATTTAATAAAAATAATTTCTCTTACATTCCCCGGTCTCCGTTCCTCGGTCATGTCTAGAATAACCCTTAAAACACAGTTTTATGTTAATAGAAAACCATATTTTAAACATGTATACATACTTATCAATTTAATTAATTCAATTAAAATAATTTAATTAAGCCTTTTTTATTTTCCTAGATTTGCATGTAGTTGAATTACGTTATCGCATTTGAACCTTACAATCCATCCCTCCCTTAAATAAAATTTCGTAATCGAAATTAAGACTTACCGAATAACTCCGAGTAGCGACTCCTCATGTCAATCTCAGTTTCCAAAGTATCTTCCTTCTCCGAATGATTTAGCCACTTGACTTTGACCATATGAATGACCTTATTTCAGAGCCTTCTTTCTTGCCTATCCAGAGAATCTGCGTAGGCCTTTCCTCGTATGACATATTTGGAGTCAACTGAAGAGGTCCATAATTTAGTACATGTGAGGGATTTAACATGTACTTTCGCAGCATCGAGATTGGAACACATTATGCACTCCAGCCAGCATCGGGGGCAACGACACTCTATAAGATAATGTTCCAATATTTTCTAGAATCTCAAACGGTCCTATGAACCTCTGACTGAGTTTGCCTTTCTTGCCAAATTCGATAACACCCTTCATAGGTTAACCTACTGCAAACTCTATCTCCCTTCGTCGCTTATCACCATAGCTTTTCTCGAGGCTGAGCAGTCTTCATCTTTTCTCGGATTTTGACTACTAGCTCTGCTGTCTGCTTGATCAAGTCCGGACCTAACTCTCCTCTTTCACCAACCTCATTCCAATGTATCGGTGATCTACACTTCCTCCCATAAAGTGCCTCATAAGGATCCATTCAGATAGACGACGATTAATTGTTGTTATAGGTGAACTCCACTAAAGGTTACTTCGGTTCTCAACTTTCTTGAAAATCGATTACACAAGCTCGGAGTAGATCCTCCAAAATTTGAATCACCCTTTCAGACTGACTACCGGTCTGAGGATGAAACGTTGTATTGAACATCAACTTCGTTCCCATATCTGAATACAGACTCTTCCAGAAGAACGATGTGAATCTCGGATATACGTCCGAAACAACAGACATTGGAATTCCGTGCAGTCGGACTATCTCTCTGTTGTACAGCTCTACGTACTGGGTCATGGTGAATGTTGTCTTAATAGGTAGAAAGTGCGTTGATTTTGTAAGACGATCAACTATCACCCAAATGACATGGAATCCCCTAATAGTCCTTGGCAATCCCACTACAAAATCCATGGTGATATTTTTCCATTTTCACTCGAGAATAGGAAGTGGCTTAAGCTTCTCTACTGGCCTCTGATGTTCTGCCTTAACTTGTTGGCATGTCAAACACTCAGACACAAAATGCAAGATGTCTCGTTTCATGCCCGGCCACCAATACAATATTTGCAAATCCTTATACATCTTTGTATTTCTAGGATGAATAGAGTACGGAGTATTATGGGCTTCCTTCATAACAACATATCTAAGTGAATCACCACTAGGAACCCAAAGTCGATCTCGATATCGAACTATACCATCATCCTCCAAGTTCCGACCCTTTGATTCATCTCTCAGTCTCTATTTCCGTAATTGCTCATGGAAGACTGACCTTCACGGATTATGTTCGCCAGGGTCGAATGAACTATCATAGTAGAAAGATTAGGAGTCTCGCTCCTAGCACACACTCCAAGCTCGAATCGCTGAATCTCTGCTTGCAATGGTTTTTGAACTTTCAATTGAGCGATAACAGCTGTCTTTCTATTCAAAGCGTCTGTGACCACGTTAGCCGTAACGTCTGAAAAATCAGTCCACGTAAACCGCATGCATGCAAATTATTTTAATTGCATAATTGTTTTAATTAATTGATTTTAAATGCTAGCATGATATTCATTATATGAGTAAATGTTTGATTACATGATTAAATGATAATATGACATGATTGCATGAAATTAAGGATTTTACCCGAATATTCGATAATAGGCAGAGGAAAGGAGACCGGGGACGACCAAGACAAGAATATATATTTTATTTAAATAATGGCAAGACTTCCTAATATGATTTAAAAATGATTTAATTTTCCTAAAAATGTTGGAGTTCGAATTATTTACGAGTCGAGCTCGATTTTTCCCGGGAAGTCGGTTTTGGGCAAACAAGGAGTTTTAAAAGATCAAAAAATATTATTTTATGGAAACTTATTTTATAAACTTTTATGTTTTAATTAATTAACTGTTATTGGGCTCAATTTAATGATTTAAAAAAGGCCCAATTACTCTTAAGCTTGCAAGCCCAAAACCAAAGCCCATTAACATTTTAATTTATTTATAAATAAGTGTTCTAGGTCTTCAAAACCTCACAATTCACCTCCATCAGCAGCCGTACACTTCTCACACACACCACCATATTTTTCAAAAATATCTGGAGGAGAAAAGCTTGTGTTCTTCGTCGTTCAGTCGCCTAACGTCGCACCCTCGCCGAAGATCGTATATTCGAGCGTTATAAACGCAAAGGCACGTTTCCTAAACCCTTTCAAACATCATACAAATCATAATATGTTTATTTTAATTGTTTATGCATGAAAAATACGGGGGATTGATTATTTTATTGTATGATACGTAATTTCAATGTTTTTACGATTTTACGCTTGTTTTAAAAGAATCATTATGAACCCAATGGACACGCTACCAAAATATTATAAAATATGATCAAAACATGTTAAATTTAAATGAAAACAGAAGCTGGAACCATGGGAATCAATAGGTGAGAACCGTGGGCTTGGTTTGGCTTGTTCTTAATGCTAGGTGCGGTTGCTTTGCATGGGGCTTGGGGGCTCGTCCAGGGCTGGTCCAGGGGCAGTAGTGGTCTCATTCTAGGGCAGGGTTGGGTCCTAGGGTGGCTAGAGTTTGAGTTCTAGGCTGGAGGAAGGAGTCCAGCTGAAGTGGGACTCCTCCCATATTCACGCACGGCTACTGCACAAGGGGGGCTGCGACTTGGTATGGGATGGACTTGGTGGTCCGGCTAGTACCCTAGATGGTCCAGAGATGGGTAGGAAGGGACAAGGCTAGGTAGTGGCTCGATAAAGAGTCCCACGTGAAGTGAATTCTGTGCGCCTGGAATGACAGCATGCGGCTGCTGTGCTCGGACAGGAGGTTTGTGGCGCGGTTCAAGCGCCAGGGCTGGGTCAAGCAGTGGCTTAGGGCAGTCTGGTGAGGGTTAAAAAGGGCTGGGCTTGGTGGTGGCTGGGGTAGAAGCCTCCACGCTTAGACAGCAGCAGCAACGTGAGAGGAGAGGCGCGCAGGCTGCTGTTCTCTTCAGGTGGTTTGTACACTGGTTCAAGTTGCTGGGCTGGGCTTGGTTGGGTCTGGCCGTGGTCCAAGGATGGTTAGGGCCAGGTGGGCTCGGTGGTGGCTCAGCTGTAGGAGTCCTAGGGTCAATAGGAGTTCTTATGCGTGAGTTCTTGCATGGCAGATTGTGTAGCTTGGTTCCAGGAGAGTTTGGGTGAGCTAGGGTCTGGTTCTATGGGTTAGGCTTGGTCAAGAGGGTGCCTAGGTGGGTTGGCTAGAGTTTGGCTTGAGATGGCTCGGGCGTGGCTCGAATAATTTGGAAGATGGCTCGGTGTGTTCCTATAAGGGTCAATTTCGAAAATAATAGAACAAAAATTGAATCCATGGGTCCACGGGTGTGGCTCATGACTTGAAAGGGTATAATAAATAATACAAATGTTATTTTTAAAATATGGGATCAAAATAATGAGTTTGGGAATTATCCGAGATTTAATCGCCGTACGAAACGTTAATTAAAGAATTAATTGAAAAGCCTAGTTTAAGCTTTATAAAATTCTGAAAAATTAAATTTAAGTTTAAATAATTATTTAGAATAATCTCATGTCATTAAAAGTTAGAAAAAGATAAATTCGAGAATTTTTACGTTCAGGGACAAAACGATAATTTTACACTTAGGAAAATACGTAAACGCTTGGCAGCGTCCCGAAGGATCATAACGCATGTTAAATGATATTATATGATTTAAAATGATTATTTTGATGATAATATGTATTTTTATTATTTATGGTAAAGCGATGCAATTTATACTGTTTAAAATGTTATTTTTGAAAAGCTGTCTTATTTTATGATTTTTAAGTAAAAGGAAAAATATTTTGAGAGATGTGAATTGACTGTGACAAAAGATATGATATATGATATATGATTTTTTGGGGATGACGTGAGGGCCAAGGCCCAGAGAGAACCCATATACGGGCCAAGGCCCTAGAGGGACCTTGTGTACGGGAAAAAGCACCAGAGGACCACGACGATCGTATTTCCACGGTAGAGTCTCTAGTACACACCCCAATGGACCATGTGGAGTTAAAACTGCAGCCGACCAAATGATAAAAGCTAGTCACTTTCTAGGATCAAATTTCACCCAAAATGATATATGATTGAAAGCTTATGATAAAAATGATTCTTATGATATATGATTTATGATGAGGATTAAAGCTATTTTTAAAATGAGTTATTTATGCTAAAAGATAAATTTAAATGATTTTTAAAGGATTTATTTATGCATAAAATTATTTTAAAATGATTTTACGATTTATGATTTAATTATGATAAAAATGATTTTAAATGGTTTATTTATGTTCAAAAGATATTTTAAATAAAAATATGATTTTAATACATGTGATTGTATATGTATTATTTTCTATCCATGTTTAGAACGTGCTGAGTCTTTAGACTCACTAGGTTTGTATAATGCAATATTTGATGATTTATGGGAGGTGCTAACGCTTGAGTAGATCGAGTGCAGTAGTACACACCCGAGGGCCTTTATGTTTTCGCACTAACTTGATAGATTAATGATTTAAAGATTATGTTAATGATTTTTATTAGAAATATTTTTATGCTTAATTTTATTGTTAGCCGATCTTTTTAAAGATCGATTTAGGAATTTTGGTTAGTCGATGATTTAGGATTTTATTTTATGCACTTGAGATTTAAATTGTTAATTTATTATGATTCATGATTATGTTAAATTATTTTATTAGAATTTATGATTTAAGAAAAAAAAATTAGAGGTCGTTTCATACGCCTTTCCCGGATGGTAGCTAATATCGCAGTCGTAATCCTTCACCAGCTCTAACCATCTTTACTGCCTCATATTCAACTCTTTCTGGGTGAAGAAGTATTTCAAGCTTTTATGGTCAGTGAAAATCTTGCACATCTCTCCATACAAGTAATGTCTCCAGACCTTCAGAGCAAATACTACTGCTGCAAGCTTGAGGTCATGAGTCGGGTAATTCTTCTCAAAAACTGTCAACTGTCTAGACGTATATGCTATCACTCGATCATTCTGCATCAGGACTGCACCTAAACCAAGTTTCAAAGCGTCTGTATAGAGAACATATTCTCCTTGCTCTGATGGCATAGATAGAACTGGCGCTGAAGCCAAAGCTTGCTTCAGCTTCTCGAAACTCTCATGGAAGTTAGATCCCTATATAAACTTCACATTTTTCTTCGTCAAGTCGGTCAGAGGTACTGAATTAGAAGAGAAACCTTGAATGAACTTCCGGTAGTAGCCAGCTAGACCCAAGAAACTGCGGATCTCGATCACACTCTTAGATACTGGCCACTCTCTAACTTCCTCGACATTGCTTAAATCGACCTCATGAACTCCATCTCCATAGATAATGTTACCTAAGAATGCCACTCTCTCGAGCCAAAACTCGCACTTGCTGAACTTAGCGAATAGCTTTCTATCTTGCAATATCAGTAGAGCAGTTTTTAAGTGCTAACTATGCCCTTCTCTGCGCCTCGAGTAAATCAGGATATCATCTATAAAGACTATGACAAACTGATCTAGATATGGATGAAATAAGCGATTCATGAGATCCATGAAAATCGCTGGCGCATTGGTCAACCCGAATGGCATCACCATAAACTTATAGTGTCCATATCGAGTCCTTAAAGCCGTCTTATTAACATCTGGCTCCTTCACCTTCAGCTGATGGTATCCCGAATGAAGATCTATCTGCGAGAATATCGAAGCTCCTTGCAACTAATTAAACAATTCTTCGATTCTAGTCAAGGGATACTTATTCTTCATGGTGACTCTGTTCAGCTCTCTATAATCAATGTAGAGTCGCATACTATCATCCTTCTTATTCACAAATAATACCGGTGCGCCCCACGGAGAGCAACTCTGGCGAATAAAACCCTTGTCCAGTAAGTCCAGTAACTTCTGAATTTGATCTTTCATATTTTTCATCTCGACTGGTGCTAGACGATAGGGTGCCTTAGATATTGGCATTGTACCTGCATCAATTCAATAGAAAATTCGACCTCTCGGTCTGATGGAATTCCAAGAATGTTCTCAGGAGAGACGCTAGTAATGTCTCTGGCGACCTCAACATCCTCTAGCTTCTGACTGTCCGAAACAGGTCTTGAAGTGACACTCGCTCTCATAAGCTTCCTCGCACAGATGTAGGAGATAATGTGCGGCATTTGCTTGTTCCTTGTGATGAAACTTAAAATTAATAATTTATTATATGTTAAAACCTATATTTTAAAATTTAAGTTTAATTAAAATTATAAAATTATGTTATTTTAGTATTGTTTGTTTATATTTAATTGTCTTACTAAATATGTTTTATTTTCGGGTTTTCTACGTGTTGGTAAAATAATAATAAATCAAGCTACAAAATTCAAATGGAGGTGATTTAAAAATGTTTGGAATCCTTGAGAAATTATCTACAACTTTGCAGAAGACATGAATGCCTAAAAAGTTCATTAAGATGATCAAATTGTGCAAATATCAAAAGGAGGACAAATTTACTTTTACTATGACCAGCTTATAGTAAAAAAATCATAGCTAATTTAATATTTAACCAAATGAGGTGAACCAAGTAGCCAAATTCATCTACAGACAATTCCCTACATGTTTGCCGTTTTGAGCCAAGTCAAATTCGGTGTTTAAAGTCGTGGAACATAGTATTGAAAGAAGGGCCATGTAATTGAAGTTGGAGAAGACAAAAACTACTATTACAACTACATGGTATTAATAAAATTTTTGACCCTTTCCAATATTTTTTCTTTCATTTTCTTAACTATGAGTGATGATTTTAGTGTTGATCAAAAGTAAGCTCATGGCAAGCTAAATTTATTATGTCAAGGTGAAGAGGATGAATTCTTGGTGAAGTAAGATTGTTTATATTTTGTATATTCTTTCTTTATTTCATTTCATTTAGCTAACTTCTTTTTATTGTAGGTATAAAAATGAATTATTTGTTGTTATCAATTGACATCAAATACTTGATACCATTGAAGTGGTTATCTTGATTTGTTGTTTAATTTTGATACAGTAAATATTTCATCAATTAATATTATTGTTATATTATATATATATATATGTATATATATATATATATTTATATAATTATATCATATATTTCATTTAGACGATGGCGTGGCTCTGCCGGTTGATCTAAATGCAATATTATGATTTAATACTAACATGTAACAATCTAACATTTACTTTATCGCAACTAACTTTTATTTTTTACATCTAACTTTTTATTGGAAGAAGTTTGTAACACTTATAATGATCAAAATTGTAGCATGAATATAGTTCGATTAAAGCTTTTTCCTTTTTCTTTAAAATATAAAGCTAAAACATGGCTACAAAATTTAAGATCAAGTTCAATAAGATCATGGGAAGAAATGCAACAACAATTTCTCAAAAAAAATTTCCCTTCCCATAGAACAAACTCTTTTAAAAGACAAATTACAACTTTTTCTCAAAAACAAGGAGAAACATTTTATCAATATTGGGATAGATATAAAGAATTACTTAATACATACCCACATCATGGTTTTGAAACATAGAGAATAGTTTCTCACTTTTATGAAGGTCTTATACCTAAAGATAGGGAAATGATAGAATTCATGTGTAATAGAACTTTTGAAGATAAAAACCCAAATGAAGCTATGGAGTATTTGGATTAATTAGCAGAAAATGCTCAAAAATGGGATAATATAGGCACAATAGAACCACCAACAACTAAAATCAATAATTCAACAAATGGGGGTGGTATCTATAATCTTAAAGATGATATAGATATTCAAGCTAAACTTTCATCTTTAGCAAGAAAAATTGAGTCATTAGAAATGAAAAAGAGTGGTCAATTAAAAAGTATTCAAGAAATTGTTTGTCATATATGTGATACACATGATCATTCTACAAAAGATTGTCCAACATTACCTTTATTTAAAGAATGTCTCCATGAACAAGCAAATTATGTTAACAATTATAAAAAACCAATATTAGATCATTTTTCACAATCATATAATCTTGGATGGAAAAATCATCCTAATTTTAGTTGGAGGAATGATAATAATGCACAACCCTCACAACAATATTTTCAAAATAACCAAAATCATCAAGGTATATTACTTATGTTACACCTCCAAGAGAAAACTTTGAAGATGTAATTCATGCATTTATCCAAAAGCAAGAGTCTATCAATATTCAAAACAGTCAATCAAGAGTGATTTGAAAGAAACTCTTACAAATTTTTCATCTGCACTTAATAATCATGAAAAAGGAAAATTTCCATCTCAACCTCAACCTAATTCTAAAAATCAAAATCAAGAATTAAAAAATGAAAAAATTGATCAAATAAAATCTGTTATTACCCTTAGAAGTGGTAAAATAGTTAATGATCCATATAGTAATGAAAACAAGGATCATTTAAAATCAAAGAGTAACGATGATAATCCTGATACTTTTGAAAATAATGATACCTTAAATTCTAAGAATAATATGGTGAATGATAAATCATCTGAAATAGTAAATGAGTCAAATAAACCTCCACCATTTCCTCATGCATTAACAAATCATAAAAAACAAAAAATGATTCTGATATCTATGAAGTTTTTAAAAAACTAAAGATAAATATTCCATTATTAGATGCTATTAAACAAGTACCTTCCTATGCAAAATTTTTAAATGACTTATGTACTGTGAAGAAAAAATTGCATGTGAAGAAGAAAACATTCTTGGCTGAACAAGTAAGTTCTATTCTACAAAATAATTCAAGTTTAAAATATAAAGATCTTGGTTGTCTAACAATTTCATGTATTATTGGAGAAAATAAAGTTAAAAAAGCTTTGTTATATTTGGGAGCAAGTGTGAATTTACTTCCTTATTCAGTTTATGAAAAACTTGATTTAGATGAATTAAAACCCACTTCTGTTACTCTCTTACTGGCGGATAGGTCAATCAAAATACCTAGAGGTATTGTAGAAGATGTGTTGGTCCAAGTTGATAAATTCATATATCCTGTAGATTTTATTGTCTTGGATACACAACCAATAGAAGTATATAATGAAATTCCAGTAATATTGGGACGACCATTTCTAGCAACTTCAAATGCTTTCATTAATTGTCGAAATGGAATAATGAAATTGTCTTTTACAAATATGACTCTAGAACTTAATGTGTACAATTTATGTAAACAACCAAGTATAAATGAAAATGAATATGATAATGAAATAGAAACAATTGTGGAAGAAAATATACAAGAAGAAAATCAAAAATCTGAAGTTTTTTCAATTGAAAGTTTTGAGTCTGAAAATTTTTTTAAAGAAGATGATAACACAAAACTTGAATTAAAAGTTTTACCATTAGAATTGAAATACGTGTTTCTTGGTGAAAATAAAACATGCCCCGTTGTAATTTTGTAGCGTCCGAGATTCGACGACTGTCCTCACTGTACCAAGACGAGTCTTTCCAGCGTGCTTATGTCCTTACTCACACGTACCCTGGGAAACTTCCCAGGGGGTCACGCATCCCAAAATTGCCCCAAGTCAAGCACGCTTAACTTTGGAGTTCTTATGTGATGAGCTACCGAAAAGAAGATGCACCTTCGTGATATGAGTAGTACCAATCGATTCTTTTAAGCCCTCTTCAACTGTACAGTCCATTACATTGAACAGTCTCGGAATCCCTCTCATTCCGGCGTGGGATCGGTTCATTCATGTTCCCTCCACCTAGAAGCCTGCTAGGAACCGCTCATTGTCCGTGCAACTGATGGCACCGGCGGTCACCCCCCGCCCTCTTCGGCCCCGGGCCTCACATGCCCACCAGCTTCTGCTTGGTTCGTCCCCGAACCACACCGTACTAAGAGAGGTCGGCTCTGATACCAACTGTCACGCCCCAGGTTCGACGACTGTCCTCACTGTATCAAGACGAGTCTTTCCACCGTGCTTATGTCCTCACTCACACGCACCCTGTGAAACTTCACAGGAGGTCACCCATCCCAAAATTGCCCCAAGTCAAGCACGCTTAACTTTGGAGTTCTTATGTGATGAGCTACCGAAAAGAAGATGCACCTTCGTGATATGAGTAGTACCAATCGATTCATTTAAGCCCTCTTCAACTGTACAGTCCATTACATTGAACAGTCTCGGAATCCCTCTCATTCCGGTGTGGGATCGGTTCATTCATGTTCCCTCCCCCTAGAAGCCTGCCACGAGCCGCTCATTGTCCGTGCAACTGATGGCACCGACGATCACCCCCCGCCCTCTTCAGCCCCGGGCGTCACAAATTTCTTCCACTCTTTTACTAAATCAAGAAGAATATTTAATTAACTTACTTAAAAAATATAAAAATGCAATTGGATGGACTTTGAAAATATAAAAGGTATAAATCCTTTAATTTGCACACATAGAATTCACTTGGAAGAAAATGATAAAACATATCAGCAACCACAAAGAAGGTTAAATCCACATATGAAGGAAGTTGTTAAGAATGAAATATTAAAATTATTAGATGCTGGAATTATTTATACAATCTCAGATAGTAAATGGGTAATTCCAACACAATAGTACCTAAAAAGTCAGGCATAACTGTTATAAAAAATGAAAAGGGAGAGTTATTACAAGCTAGGATTCCATCTAGTTGGCGTATGTGTATTGATTATAGAAAATTAAATGATGCAACTAGAAAAGATCATTTCCCACTACCATTTTTAGATCAAATTCTATAAAAAGTAGCAGGAAATTCTTATTACTGTTTTCTTGATGGGTATTAAGGGTATTATAAAATACCTATATCATTAGAAGATCAAGAAAAAACTACTTTCACTTGTCCTTTCGGAACTTTTGCATTTAAAAGAATGCCATTTGGTTTATGTAATGCTCCGGCTACTTTTCAAAGATACATGTTAAGTATTTTTAGTGATATGATTGAAGAATTTGCAGAAGTTTTTATGGATGATATAACTATTTTTGGAAACTCATTTGAAAATTGTCTTAAAAACCTAGAAGAAGTATTAAAAAAATGTGAAGATAAAAATCTTATTTTAAATTGGGAAAAATGTCATTATATGGTTAAATCTGGGATTGTTTTAGGACATGTGATATCTGAAAAAGGAATTGAAGTTGATAAAGCCAAAGTTAATGTTATTGCTAATTTAACATCATCAAAAACTGTTAAAGAAGTTCGATCATTCTTGGGTCATGCAGGATTTTACAGAAGATTTATAAAAAATTTCAGTGTAATATCTAAACCAATTTCAAATCTTTTAACAAAAGATACATAATTTGAATGGACTCAGAAATGTGAAAATGCTTTTAAAAAAATAATTAATCATTTAATTACATCATCTATTTTACAACCTCCATATTGGTCTTTACCATTTGAATTAATGTGTGATGCAAGTGATTATGCTATAGGAGCTGTGTTAGGACAAAGAAAAGAAGGAAAACCATATGCAATCTATTATGCTAGTAGAAACTTAAATAGTGCTCAAATAAATTATTCAACTACTGAAATAGAATTACTTTCAGTAGTATTTGCATTAGATAAATTTCAATCTTATTTAGTTGGTTCTACTACTATTGTTTACACTGATCATTATGCCCTAAAATATTTATCAAATAAACAAGATGCTAAGCGAAGATTAATAGGTTGGATTTTATTGTTACAAGAATTTGATATTTTAATTAAAGATAAAAAAAGAAAAGAAAATGTCGTAGCCGATCATTTATCTAGAATAATGACTGAATCAACTCATAATGAAATACCAATAAATGAAAATTTTCCAGATGATTAGTTGTTTTATGCTACTATTATGTCATGATTTGCTAGCATTGTAAATTTTCTTGTGGCAAATAAAATGCCTTCTCATTTGAATTCACAGGATAAGAATAAATTCTTGATAGAAGTTAAAAAATTTTATTGGGATGATTCTTACTTGTTTAAGTATTGTCCTGACCAAATTTTTCGAAGATGCATACCCGACAATGAAGTAAGTAATGTTATTAAATTTTGTCATTCTGAAGTATGTGGAGGTCATTTTTCATCCCATAAAACAGCTAAAAAATTTTTACAATGTGGATTTTATTGGCCGTCTTTATTCTAAAATACACATTTATTTTGCAAATCTTGTGAAAACTGTCAGAAGATGGGATCAATTTCAAAACGAAACATGATGCCTTTAAATCCAATCATAATTATTGAAATATTTGATAGTTGGGGGATAGATTTTATGGGTCCATTAAAATAAATTTTAGAAAAACAGTTAATCCAACTCGAAAAGATTGGTCTTTAAGATTAACTGATGCATTATGGACATATAGAACTGCATTTAAAACATCATTAGGGATGTCACCATATAGGTTAGTTTTTGGTAAGCATTGTCATTTACTAGTTGAACTTGAACATAAAGCTTATTGGGCAATTAAAGCATTTAATATTAATTTAGATGATGCATCTAAATTAAGAAAATTGCAATTCAATGAACTTGAAGAATTAAGAAATGATGCATATGAAAATTCAAAGATTTATAAAGATAAAACTAAAGCCTTTCATGATAAAAATATTATGAGAAAGTCATTTGAAATTGGACAAAAAGTTTTACTTTATAATTCTCGTTTGCATTTATTTCCAGGAAAATTAAGATCAAGATGGTCAGAACCATTTATAGTTAAATTTGTTTATCCTTATGGTGCTGTTGATATTGAAAATCCTAAAAATAATGATGTGTTTAAAGTTAATGGGCAAAGACTTAAGTCTTTTATAGAAAATGAAATTCTTAATGATGAGTTTATGCCTTTATATGATCCATAATATTTGTTTGATATTTTCATATTCTGTTTTTGCAGATTCTAGTTCATTTCCCGGTTAAGTGGCGGATAACGGTACTCCGTGACTGTCTAAGTCGGTTTCTTTAGTTTTCCCAAAATAATTGAAATATATAATAATAATAATAATAATAATAATAATAATATGGATGCGTGTATTGTGAATCTTCGTAAATATTTTGCTTGTTTACCAGATAATGCGCTGAAAAAAATATATAAAGCTAGATGTGAGCGACTAAGGTTGATGATGTCTTATGGCCTACCGAATGATGTCCGTTTGATAATTGAAGCAAAAGTCCGATTGGTTGGGGAAGAAAGTGAAATAATAATAAGACATATGCTAGGATTTGGTAAAAGCACATATGCCAAAAAGCGAAGAGCTAAACATATAGATGGATGTCATAAATGTGCAAGGTGGACTTGTAAGGGGAAATGCAAAAATGTTGGAATGACATCAATGAATAGAGAAGATAAAATTTTATTCATTAAGAATGGTCTGAGTAAAGAGCATTTGGATAATTTTCTAGAGGTTCTTGATATGCATTCTAGTGGGTACATGCAAAATGAACTTCTTAAACTATGGTGGCAATTTCAACAGGAGGAATATCAATATGGACGATGGAATCAGCCTTACAAAGATCCTACTGTAGTAACACATATATATTTTGATATATATATATATGTATATACACACAATTTTGTCTTGGGAATCTGACGTTAAAAGACCCTGTTTGCCAATTTATAAGAAAATTGGATGGGAAGCATATCCTTGACTCATATAAGGCATTGAAGCCGTTACTGAACGTAAAATCAAAGGAAGATGTGAGTCTAGGGGTGTTCAAACTTCGGATAAAACCGAAAAAACCGAAAATCCAAACCGAACACCGAATCGAACCGAAAATCGAATTGTGTAATTCGGATACAAATGTTAAAACCGAAATTTATTTGGTTCGGTTTTGGATTATATATGTCAAAAACCGAACAAACCGAAAAACGGAAATTTCATTAAATTAATAATATTTTTTATATTTTTATTTATATTATATATTTTGATATGATATCTAGTGAATGAAAAACCATTTTGAACAATTTTTAGTTGATTGTTGTTTGTTTAATTAAATTAGATTTTATATTTAAATATTTTATTAAGAAAACGTATAGAAAGTTAACATATTATATTTTACAATATATTTATATTATTAATTTAAATAATTATACCAAAACCGAATTAACCCGACCGAAATAACCGAACCGTTTTGGTAGAAAACCGAACCGAACCGAAGAAAAATGGTTCGGATATCGGATTATATATTTCTAAAACCGAAAACCGAAAAAACCGAAATAAAAAACCGAAAACCGAACCGAACCGACCGATGAACACCCCTATGTGAGCCACAATCACAACTACGCTGTATATATGTGCTTTAATTTTATGTCATTTTTATTTTTTTTATTAATAATAATTTCCTGTTCAAATATTGACTTTTGGCATGGTACGCTTATAAATTCATATGCTGTGATCTAACAATTACAGAAAACATATTTCTAAGCATGTCAATGTCCACGGTAAATAAAATCAAAAATATTTGTGTATTTTGTGGATCTAGTGCAGGAAAAGATTCAATTTATGAAGAAGTAGCAGAAAAGTTTGGAATAACACTTGCTAAAAAAAAGATTCATTTGGTATATGGTGGTAGTGAAGTTGGTCTCATGGGAAAATTTTCTAAAGCTGCGCAT